>NW_026727498.1:0-32784 GCF_029784015.1 Lycium ferocissimum
ATTACATTATGGAACATTCCACCCCACCACGGTGAAGGAATTAGCACATAAGGTGAGTGTATACAATAATCAACATCAATGAACTATGGATAGCTTCATTAGCTTTATAGGAACATCGTATCATGAACTATAGCTTCTTTAGACTTAGCTTATCATCATCACTATCGTACTCATCGCATATCTCTTATCTCATATGGCTTATTCATGAACAAGGACTCATAGTTTTCTTGAAGATAGAAAATTCATAAAGAAGAAGGAAAATCATGCTATAAGATTCATGCCTTGGGAAGAAAGGACTAGCCTTACATACCTTTGTCATTTAGCTATCCTATCGCTTGCTCGTTCTCCTTTATTGCACGCGTTTCACCTTCAAGAGAATTCGTATCGATGTTAGCTTATACAATTATAAGAACGTGCTTACTAAAGCTAGAGAAAATTGGGCAGCATTTCCTTTGTTTATACGACTTCCATTATATTCCGTATCACGCCCAACATTCATAACATCAATCACAATATCATAACAACAATCGTCATTCATTTACATTATTCACATTTCACAATTTCACTCCAATTCTCCATAATCATGACCAACGTGCATTATCGCGTTCTTTCTCATACGATACTTATTCCATGTTCTAAATGTCATTTATAACGTATTTGTAATCTCAACGTATCCATTTTCATGATTCATTCCAACTACTACTCAACAATAGCACCATCCACACATTTATGACTCATTTTCTATACTCTTCTACAATCCAAGTGTTTCAACTCATCAACACTTTAAAAAACATAGAAAGACCATAAAACTCACCTTATATAATGGAGGAATAAGCCTTGAATGGAAGTACACCTCTTGCACCAAAACCTGTTCACCCTTCTTGGGATTTTCTTGGTTTGGATGACTTTAATGGGTTTCACACACTTGATTCACTTCAATTCTTGTTGATGATCCTTGATTTCCTTTGTTTTCTTATAGATGAAATATATGGAAGGTTCTAGAGGTCTTGAGAGGTTGAAGAAGTGTGTGGAATGAAATAAATGAAGTGGGAACATCATTATATAATTGAACTAAGTTCAGCCCGTCGGGACTTCCACGGACCCTTCCACGGTCCGTGGAAAATGATGCTGTCCGTGGAACTAGTCGTGGTTCATGACCAGCCAGCCACCACCTCTACTAGTAGTTCCACGGACCATTCCACGACCCGTACAAGGTTTCACGGTCCTTGGAAGTGGCCGTGAAACTCACAACTTCTCCGAAGTTGTTCCCCTCGTCTCGTTTGATCTCCAATCCTTATGGAACCTTCTTAACACTTGTTTATCACTTCATTAACAATCTAAGGGGCATTATAACTCTTCCCCAAAACATCATTAGGTCATCCTTAACTTGATGCTCATAATTTGCCCGACACACGACTTATAACTCGCTTTCCTTAACAACTTTCTTTCCTTAACTCAAATGTCTTTGAAAATCTTAATTAGGACCATTAAAGACTATTTCTCACTTGTCCAATCCTCGTATACGTCATGCCCTTCGTTAGTCTATTCACTGTACGCTAAGGGGAAATTTCTAAGGTGTAACACTTCTTAGGGGTTTCTTGGGTTTTTCTTTTGGTGCGACCGAGCTCAAAGAGCGCTTACGTATCCTGTCGCAGCAGGAATTAGGTCGAACGTAGTTCGGGATAAATAATTTTGAGCTTTGGGTTTACTAATAATGTGACTGAGTCCCAAATGGACTGCCTACGTATCTCACTGTAGGGAAGTCAGTCATTGCGTAGTTCATATTACAACAGTTGTTTTGTTTTTTCTATCTATTACCAAATGATTACAAGTAAAGGAAATAACTAATACAAGCAAATAAAATAACAATTACAAGCAAAAGATACTATTACAATTAAAAACTTATTTTTATGCGTAGTAGCATGGTTTGGGCCACTCTTGTCCATCCATTCTTTCCAGTACTACTTCTCCTCCGGAGATACTTTGCGGACCACGTATGGGTCTTTCCAGTTGGGGGCAAATTTCCCCTTGTATTCGTCCTGATGCACCATTTACCCGATTTGAAAAAGTCGAGTTCTGACTCGTTTGTTGAAGGCTCTCGCCATTCTTTGTTGGTATAGTTGGCCATGGTATACGACAACTATTCTCTTCTCATCAATTAAAGCCAGTTGCTCATATCGAGCTCGGACCTATTCTACATTGTCCAATTTTGCCTCTTGAATGATTCTTAATGACGGTATCTCGACCTCGGCCGGTATGACTGCTTCCGTACCATAAACAAGTAAATAGTGCGTTGCCCCTATTGAAGTTCGAGCCGTGGTACGGTATCCCAATAAAGCATATGGCAATTGCTCGTGCCAACCATTGTAGTTATCCATTATCTTTCTCAATATCCTCTTGATATTCTTGTTGGTACGCTTCTATGGCTCCATCCATCTGTGGCCGGTAAGCTGTTGAATTTTGATGAGTGATTTTGAGTTGCTCACAAATGTACTTCATCAAGTGGCTATTCAGATTCGCTCTATTATCGGTTATAATGGACTCAGGTATGCCGAATCAGCATATGATGTTGTTCCTCACTAAGTCGGCCACCACTTTCTTTGTCACTGATTTATGTGACGTTACTTCTATTCATGTGGTGAAGTAATCAATGGCAACTAGAATGAATCGATGCCCATTTGAAGCGGCGAGTTCGATCGGTCCAATGACATCCATACCCCAAACGACAAAGGGCCATGGTGAACTCATAACATTGAGCTCACTTGGCGGAACTTTGATTAAATCGTCATGAATTTGACACTGATGGAATTTCTGCACAAACTTGCAGCAATCATTTTCCATCATCATCCAGTAGTATCCGAGGGTCTTTCGGAAATAGCCTCCCTACTATGGTGGGGGTAAGGTCTACGTACATTTAACCCTCCCCAGGCCCTACACTGTGGGATTCAACTGGGTATGTTGTTGTTGTATCCAGTAGTATCCGACTCATAGATTCTCTTAGCCAGCATGAATCCATTCATATGGGGTCCACAAGTCCCAGCATGTACTTCTTCTCAGAGTTTTGTGGCTTCTATGGCGTCCATGCATCGGAGTAAACCCAAATCCAGCGTTTGTTTATACAACACTTCTTTGTTTAGAAAGAAACCATTGGCCATCCTCCTAATGGTTTTCTTTCTCCCACTTGTGATGCCCTCGGGATATTCCTGTTTCTCCAAATATGTCTTGATATCATTATACCATGGTTTGCCATCTGGTTCTACTTCCACGTGGGAACAGTAGACATGTTCTTCTTTCAGACTTATCTCCAGCGAGTCAATGTGACTACTTTCGGGGTGTTGGATCATTGATGCTATTGTGGCCAATGCATCGGCAAATTCGTTCTGAGCTCTTAGGGTATGTTGGAACTCAATTTTTCTAAATTTCTTGCACACCCTTTGTGCCAAATTTACATATGGCAGGATTTTATCATTTTTGGTGGCCCATTTTCTTTCTACTTGGTCGATCAGTAAGTCAAAATTTTCGATGACCAGTAATTCATTTATATCCATATCCAGTGCCATCCTGAGGCCTAGAATGTAAGCTTCGTATTCAGCCATGTTGTTGGTACAACGAAATTTGAGCTTTGTAGCCATTGGGTAGTGTCTTACATTCTTTGATATTAGAACTGTTGCGATTCCGAAAACCTTATAATTGACTGCTCCGTCGAAGAACAATCTCCAACCTCTGTATGGCTCCACCATTTCCTCTTCTATGGATAATACCCCTTCGTCTGGGAAGAGAGTGCGAAGGGGTTCAAGATCCTCGTCCACTGGACTTTCAGCTAGCAGGTCGGCCAAAGCTTGTCCTTTAACGGCCTTTTATGCTCTGTACACAATATCGAATTGTCACGACCCAACCGGAGGGCCGTGATGAGCACCCGGTGCTAGCCCACCCGGTGCTAGCCCACCCGGGCACCCTCTTAACATACTTATACATCACATCTAGGTGAGCCACATAGTTAAATCGTGCTTTTCATTCATTATCATTCTAATCTCATTGGGCAACAACACATCTATATCATCATTAACAACTATGCCCATATAAATGTACATAAGCCGACAAGGCTATCAAAATAATATCCCAAAATATAGGTCGACAAGGCCAAACACATCTAACCATATACATATATCTACGAGCCTCTAAGGAAGATATGTCATATCGTAACATATGGGCGGGACAAGGCCCCGCCGTGCCCATAAATATGTACACAAAAGAATCTATACCAAAAGCTGCAGCTCCGAATGAAGTGGAGCTCCGCTATGTAGTCCCTGAGAAATATAGCTATGGATCGAGTCTGTCTCCCTGGCCACCTGCGGGCATGACGCAGCGTCCACAAACAAAAGGACGTCAGTACGAAGAATGTACTGAGTATGTAAAGCATGATCAATATCAATATAAAAGCATAATAGTCAACATATGAAATAACATAGGATGGGAGATAATAGCATTATCGTCATAGCACTTACTTTCTTTCCATAGGGACGTTCCATTTCTATTGTGTATTCGCGTACATACATCCATATCCGTACTCATTTACCTTTCGTATCCATATTCGTATTCGTATTCATATTTCCTTTCATACTCATGTTCATATCGTATACATTGCATATACCTAGCCTTTACTTGGCATTTACATATTCTTAACATATTCGTACTGATATTGATGTCATATACATAGCATATTCGTACTCATATTGATGTCGTATACATAGCTTTTATATAGCATACCTGACCACGAAGGTTCGGTGTTTCACATAGCTGGCCTTACCAAGGCTCGTTGTCATGCACCCGGCCCAACCAAGGCTCGGGGGGTTGTTCGTACCAATGCGGTGGTGCGCACGCATCGTCATATATATATATATATATATATATATATATATATATATATATATATATATATATATATATATATATATATATATATATATATACATATGCATATGTATATGTATACATATGCATATGTATATGTATACATATGCATATGTATATGTATATATATATATATATATATATATATATATATATATATATATATATACATATATATCTATATATATATATATATACATATGTATATATATATATAAGCTCGGGGGTTCACAATAGCCACTCGGGCGCATATACATATAAGCTCATAATTATCTTTAGCCTTTTTATTATCGTCACTCATTACATTCTATCCTTAGAGGATTACTCATTTGTTATATCCCGTATTTTGTACGTCGGGATGTTCCGAGCTAAGCGTGGAAAGTTAAAAACAAGGCTACTTTCCGATTTCGTTTTAAGGTATAAGTCGCTTATGATTTCATTGGTATGGAATATTAAGGAATTTGGGGTTAAAAGTGAATTATGGAAAGTTAGACATTTCATGAAAATTTGGGGGCCAAAAGTTAATTATAGAAAGTGGCCATTTCATGAAAATAAAGGCCATGTGGCCGGCCACATGGTGTGGGCCATAGGCCACATGGATGAAATATATATGTGTGTATAAGATGACAATTAGTCATCTTCATCATTTGTCACTCCTTAGAAAGTTCAAGAAATATGGAGAAAGAAGGAGAAAGGCATTCGGCTATGGGCTGGCCGAAACTGCCTCCCCACTATTGATCATGAAAAATTCTTTTCTCCTAGCTTTCCTACTAATTGAAAGGCCCTCGTTAACGTGGAGTAGTTGTTGGAACAAGAAAACCGCTCGTTGTCGCCATGTAGAAGCCTAGCCGAGTGAAGAAGTGGAGTGAAGAAGGTAAGGTTCAATCTTTATTTTCATATGTTATGCATGGTTTGTGGATGTTGTGGAGTATGGAAATGAATGGAATTCATGAAAATATGGTGTTGTGTGTGTGGCCGTGTATGTGTGGTTAGTGTGGAAGTGAAGAACTAATTTTATTTAGCATGTTTAGATTGTTGTGTTGTGGGTTGTATGATGCAAATGAAAGTTTAATGATTCAAATTGAAGTGTGGTTGCTATTGGGGCCGTGTGTTGTCTTGGCCGTGTGTAGGTCATGTTGTGTAGGAATGATGAATTAAACTCATTTAGTGTTTTGGTTGATGTTGTTATGAATTACGTGATGAAAATGAAGGTTTGATGACTTAAATTAGAGTTGTAATTGTTGGTGGGCTGATTTAGAACCTAAAGTGATTCTAATATTGTTTCATGAATTTATGGAAGATAATGTTGTCAATGTGTGAATTGTTGGTATAGTTGATGAATTTGAAAGGAAGAAATGTGTTGTTGATTGTTTTCTTGAACTTAGAGGATTTCGGGTGTAGTAGTATATTGTTTGGATTGCTTTGAATATTGTGCGGATTGTTTGGAGCGTTCTTGAATCTTGTTTAAATGATCTTGGATTAGTACTTGAACTTGCGAGCGTTGATGTTAGCTTGGAAGTATGTAGTTGAATTGGATGTAATTGGATGTCGTCGAATTATGTAGAAAGGAGTTGTTAATGTTAAAATGCATTCGAAATTAGTTATTGATGTCGTTTATGTGGTTGTTGGTATTGTTGTTGAAGATTTAGCCGAGTTGAATGTTATATCCCGTATTTGGAACGTTGGGACGATTCGGGTTAACTATGATAAGTTAGGGTCAGGACCATTCCGGGATGCGAAGTCGAGACGTGTGACCTTCGATTTTGTCGTAAGACCTAAGTGTGTATGATGTTATTGGTATGGAAACATCAAAGAAAATTCGGGACCAAAGATGGAATAACGGGAAGTTGTCAATTATTGAAAGAAAAAGAGGGAGTAAAATAGGGCCATGTGGCCGGCCACCTTTGGAGTGGGCCATGGCCACATGGTTGGCCATTATTTGTAATAAAGGATGATTAAGGGACCATTTTATCATCATCTCAAGACTTAAGAAAAAATCAAGAACTTTGGAGAAAAACACCAACAACCATTCGGCCATAGCTTCCAAAATCAAGACCAAGAGTAAGCCACCAAAAAAATTATTTCTTCAAGCAAACCTACTAATTGGAGGTGCTTAGTAACGTGGAGTTGTTGTTTCAAGCGTTGGATTGTTCGTTTTCATCCTTGGCCAACTTTAGACAAGTTGAGGAGTTGTGAAGAAAGGTAAGTTCTAATCTTGTTTTATGAGTTATGGAAGGTTTATGTGTGTGGTTGTATGTTAATATGGATGAAATTCATGAGATATGGCATGATGAAGTTGAGCCGTGTACTATGGTGTTTGGCCGTGTGCATGTGTGTGTTGTGTGTCTAAGTGATGAACTAAGTTTTATGTAGCATGTTTGGTTATTGTAGAGTGTTGAAATGAATGAAAATCATGAAGTATGTATGTAGGTGTGTTGGCCGAATATGGCCTCTTATGTGTGTCAAGAAATGAATTAGTTTTCTTGGAATTTTGGTTGTTGTTGTTATGTGGATTCTATGTTGGAAATGAGAGTTTAATGACTCAAATTGGTATTGTAAGTGTTATGGGCTGATTTGGAAGAAGCGAGCTCCATTTCCTCTGGAGTGCTGCCGAGTCAGAGTGTTTATGTTATGTCTTCTTGGTTTATGTTAGAGACTTTGCAGACAGGGTCACGTGTATATATAACATGTCAATTTTGTAAGCGGCTATGTAAGCCGATGTATCATTATGAATTATAATCAGATTTCCTATGATTACGGTGTTTTATTTGTTTTGAGAAAGATGAAAAGTGTGTGGTTCTTTTAAAAGCTTCCATTATGTTTTATTTTCATGACTTAATGGCCCAGCATGATTATGAGTATTACGAGAGTCAGCGGGTTCGCTCGGCCCTAAGTAAGGGCCGGGTGCCCATCACGCCCTATCAGGTTAGGGTGTGACATCATCGTATAAGAAACTTAGTACAATCGTATCATTTGAGCATCATAGACTTGGTAGCTTCAAGAGATAGGATCATTGGAGAATATCATAGACTCGTAGAAGGATAATATTTGGCCAAAGAACCATGCCTTATGAAAGAAGGGTTAGCCTTACATACCTTTCCGTGCAACTATTCTATCACTTGTACGTTCTTCTTCGAGGCTCACGTTCTACCTTCATTGAAGTGCATATTCATATTAGATAA
The DNA here is from genome assembly GCF_029784015.1 of Lycium ferocissimum. Taxonomy (NCBI): domain Eukaryota; kingdom Viridiplantae; phylum Streptophyta; class Magnoliopsida; order Solanales; family Solanaceae; genus Lycium; species Lycium ferocissimum. The sequence goes on from NW_026727498.1 coordinate 8,094, forward strand.
TGGATAGCTTAGCATTCATGACTAATTCTAGAGAAAATCGGACAACATCTCTTTTATTTATACGACTTCCTCCGTATCATATATCAACTCCCAAACATTAATAATAACATTCACAATATCATCGCAATAGCCTTTAGTCAACTACATTACTCTTACTTTCACCATTCACTCCAATTCATCCATATTCATAGTCATATCACATAATTCCGTTCATTCATATTCAAGGTCTATCCCATGTTCTCAACATCGTTTATAACATAATTATATTCATAATGTATCAATAATCATAACTCATTCCAAACATTTACTCAAAAGTGGCACTATTGCACATTCATGACCCATTTCTTATATTCTTTTGCAATCCAAGTGTTTCAACTTCCAAATACTTTAAACAATATGGAAACATCATAAAACTTACCTTAGATGGTGTAGGATTGAACCTTGGGTGCAAATACCTCACTTGAGCAAAACCTTAGTTTTTCCTTCACTTGAATTCCTTGTTTTTGATGAACTTTAATGGGTTTCTTACTTTTGATTCACTTGTTTTGATGATAAGAACCTTTGATTTCCCTTGGATTCTTGTTCATGAAATGTATGTAATGCTCTAGAGACTTTAGAGAGAAGTGGGAAGTGTTGGAAATGAAATAATTAAGTTGGAATCACATTTTAAAGACTTAGAACATTTCGCCCGTCGGGACTTCCACGGACCGTTCCACGGTCCGTGGAACACGGCTGCCCATGGAACCCGGTCGTGCTTCATGACTAGCTAGCCACCATCTCTGCTGGCAGTTCCACGGACCCATCCACGGTCCGTGGATCATGGTGTTGTCCGTGGAACATGGTCGTGGAACTCACAGTTCCACCGAAGTTGTTCCCGTCGCCTCGTTTGATCTCCAATCCTTATGGAACCTTCTTAGCACTTGTTTATCACTTCATTAACAATATAAGGGGCGTTATAACTCTTCCCCAACACATCATTAAGTTGTCATCAACTTGCTACTCATAAATCCTTTCCAATACTTATCGTATACATTGCCTTCTCTTGGCACTTTCTCGTCTAACATCGAATGTCTTTAAAATCTCATTTAGAATCATGAAATGCTATTTCTTACTTGTTGAAACATCATATACTTCATGCTCTTCATTAGACTATTCACTGTACATCAACGAAAATTTTTTCGAGGTGTAACATTCTTCCCCCCTTAAGAAAATTCGTCTTCGAATGTTAAGCACTCGGGAATTCTTCGAAAATTTCGCCAGAGTTTCCCCTATATTATGGCACTACCATCCTGCCACAACAACCCATAATAATGATGCCTCACAGGGCCACAACATTATAGCAATATAAATTGGCCACACACGACCCAAATGCATAAAAGGAAAACATACATACCTTATGATCTTGACGTCTCATCTTGGCTACATTAGGGGTAGAAATAAGTGCGGATATTTGGATCTCATGATTTCTTCCGCTTCCCATGTCATTTCTTCTCGATTATTATTTCTCCACAAAATCTTACCGAGGCCACTTTTTGTTCCTAAGCGTCCGTACTTGCCTACCTAACATGGCAATGGGTTTTTCATCATAAGCTAACTTTTCTGTCACTTGAACATCATTTACTGGGACAATCCTAGTAGGATCTCCAATACATTTAAGAAGCATCGGGACATGGAAAACTAGATGAACTGACTCTAAATCGGGAGGTAGATCTAATTTGTAAGCTACTTTGCCTACTTTGCGCACAACTTCATAAGGCCCATTGTACCGGGGACTAAGCTTCCCCTTTTTGCCAAATCTCATTACACCCTTCATTGGTGGCACTTTCAAGAATACCTAACCCTTAACTTGGAACTCTAAGTCTCTTTGATGATTATCCGCATAGGACTTTTGACGACTTTGGGCTGCTAATAACCGATCTTGTATGAGCTTAACTTTCTCTATGGCTTGTTGGACCAAATATGGCCCTATCAATTTGGCCTCTCCTGTTTCAAACCACCCAATTGGGGATCTACACTTTCGCCCATATAAAGCTTCATACGGTGCCATTTGAATGCTAGAATGATAGCTATTATTGTAAGCAAACTCAATGAGTGGAAAATGATCATCCCAATTACCTCCAAAATCTAACATACATGCCCGTAGCATATCCTCAAGAGTCTGAATGGTGCGTTCAGCTTTGCCATCAGTCTGTGGATGAAATGCCCCTAAACCCTCTTGGAAGGACTTCTAGAAATTAGCTGTGAACTGAGTACCTCTATCGGAGATAATAGATACTGGAACGCCATGTAGTCGCACTATCTATTTAACATAGAGCTTTGCATAATCTACGCTACATATGTTGTTACGGCGGTAAGAAATGAGCTGACTTCGTGAGTCTATCCACAATCACCCATATGGAATCATAATTACGACGAGAACGGGGTAAGCCTGTAATAAAGTCCATGTTAATGACTTCCCACTTCCAAGTCGGGATTTCTATAGCTTGCAACAATCCGCCCGGCTTTTGGTGCTCGATTTTCACTTGTTGACAATTGGGACATTGAGCTACAAATTCCGCTATATCTTTCTTCATCCCATTCCACCAATACATGGATTTAAGATCATTACATATTTTCGTCACTCCAGGGTGGATAGAATAACGGGAACAATGATCTTCTCTCAATATTTAGTGGCGTAGACCTGCCACATTAGGAACACACAATCTGCCTCGACATCGGAGAACTCCGTCTCTGTAATCTCAAATGATGACTCCTCTCGAGGGAGTGTATCTTTATCTTGCACTAGCATGGGATCTTCGTATTGTCGCTCTTTCACTTCCACTACTAGCGACGGCTGTCGGCCGGGAATTCAATGGTAGTCTCCCGCTACTCGAGTCCACTACTCGAACCCCTAGGCTAGCTAACTTCTGGAGCTCACGAGTGATTTCTCTTTTCTCTGGTTGTACATCACATAAACTTCCCATAGATCTGCGGTGTCACACCCCGACCTTACTAGGGTGTGATGGGCACCCGACCCTTATTTAGGGCCGAGCGAACCCTCAGACTCTTGCTGCACATAAAATCATGTCAAACTTCTTAAATCAAATAAGATAAAATACATAGTAGATTTTTTTTTTTTGTAGCCTTCAACTCGAACAAATCTATAATCATACAAAATTCGGTATATAACACGGACAACATATCGGTGACGGAGCCGCTTACGGACGACGATAACTAATACCCACGACGGCCGTGCGCAAAGTCTCTAACATAACTCCGTAAATCATAACAAACAAACTCGACTTGGCGACCCCTCCGGAGAATGGAGCTTGCCATCTCTGCGGGAACATCTTCTATAATAACTTCGGCTAAATACTGGGGTACTGCGCGGCATGAAACGGCCCCGAAAGACGGGGGGGGTCGATGCGGAATGTGCCGAGCATGTAAGGCATGCAATACGTAAAAACGAGAATCATAGCGAAACAACAGACTAAAAGATAAGTACATTAGTCAAAATGCCGTACGCCTATTTCTCGGACACAAATCGGACATACCTATCCATATACCGCAGAGAAGGAGTACGAGAAGGTAAAGCAAGTCGACCCAGGGTACTAAAATGCTTATTTTACAATTACGGATCGTATGTCCGAAGAGGTACGCAAAATACGAGCGCCGCCGGTGATGTCAACGTCGACGGAGAGCGAGAACGTACGAGAATGCTCGGACGAGGTCATATATCGGACGCGAACGTACGTAGCTATATCGAACGGACCGTGTCGGTAGTTAGGGCGTACGTACGTGTCGGATAGATTCGTGGTCGAGTCGTACGTAAGTATACCGAGGCAGATCCGTGAACGACGTACAGGCGTACGAGATATATCGGACGGATTCGTAATCAAAATCGGAGATATGGGCATAATAGCGGAAGCCTTATCAAAATCGGGGGGGATGTAAAAGTGTGACGTACAAAATCGTTATCGCAGTCGAAGTACAAAAAATGCACCTTGTCCGAGAATATCAAAATGCTTACTTTTCGGATTACGTATTATGCACAATGTATCATATATTATCATAAGCATATGCGATAATGTATCCGGCCCCCGGGCCGAGGGACGCGGTAAATGTAACCCCGGCCTACACGGGACGCGGTGAACGGACGGATCATATGCCATCCGCTGCCACCGTCCCCATATCATCGTATCATAATATCACGTACATAAATGTAGCCCGGCCCGCCGGCGAGGGACGCGGTGAACAATGCGGTGGAACCCGCACGATAACGAACACTGGCCGGGACGGGGTGAACGATACATACATGTAGGCATGCGCACGATGAGCCGTATCCCCGGGACGCAGTGAATCGGATACATTGAGCCTTGCGAGTAGAGTCGGTGTGAGAAACCATATGCATATAAATCCGGACTCGATGAATACGTACACCTTACCGACATTCAAAAAACTCGGAAACGAATTTGAGTTTTTCCAAATTAATATCGGGAAGTTATGGCGTTTGCACGTAAACCTCTGGGACCTTTTAAGCGATCCCAGATCGTACGTGGAGAACATTAGTCTTATAAAGCACGCTCATATTAGAATACTCGGATCGGACGACTCATATCCAAATACATAGCAGAATATATATCGGACACTAAATGGGAGTACTCATATCGGAGTTATCATACGAATAACTTACACCAAAATACTTAGGTCAGAATACCTATGTCGAACACATATATATCGAATATTTATTTTTGAATACTTATATCGAATACTTATATCGAATATTTACGTCTAATACTTTTATCAAAATATTTAAATCAAATCATTCGTACCGAAGCATTTATATCGAATAGTCGAACCGAATGCTCATATCCGAGAGTTACCGTACACTTATATCCAAATTCGGAACAATAGTCAAGGTTTCCTTAATTATCGGGGGGGGGGGGGGAAATAGGCAAATAGAACAATACAACTAAATCTCGGGGACGGCCCACCTGGTCAAGTCGGGTAACGAACATAAAAACGTGGTCATTATGTGCCATTGGATCATCCTCGAAGATTTCAAGATATTCCGCTTTCATTTTCAAAAGTTACGTACGTTTGAACATTTCTTTACAATAAAGCGTAAGTTATTTAGTTCAATTCTCTTTTGAATGAAAAAGGGATAAATATAAGCTCGGATTTCTAACGGTAGAGTCATCCCCCGAGGCTCAAATCATGGCCTATCACATCTAGGACATGCCAAGAGGAAGGAAGGTAAGCCTTACATACCTTTTCCTGGCTTCGCTTCTCCAAATTCAAATCCCGTTTCCTCAAAATCTACAATTGGTCACATTTACCAAATATCAATAGTAAGACTTTTAGAATTCAAATCTTTAATTCACTATTTGTCTCGAAATTTGGGCGGTATCTCCATAAATTCGCCGCCCCGAGAGTTCAACTGGCTCGGATTACCAACAACCATACCAACAACAATGCTAACAACATCAACATCTAATACAAAACACATTCGAGACATAACTAGTCTTCTTTTCTTCATGTGTCACAACTTCTACTCCCAACTTCGTACTTTCAACTAATATCAACATTTTCCATATCCATTAACTAATTCAAAATTATTCAAACATATTTCAATAATATTCCAACAATATTCACGAATTCAAGTATTCGCGCCAAATGCCATATTCCATCCGAAACTTCTACAAATGCGACAAAACTACTAAATCGCATTATTTTCCTCCAAATTTATTAATGACAACCATAATTCTCATTTTTGAATCTTACTTCCACAATTACATAAAATCTTCATTAAAATCACATAATTTCCTATAATCATTTTCAACAATTTTCCATACCAACTTGAACCATTTTTCCTCCATTTCCATCACAAGGCTTCAACAACACAATTAATATAACAAATAAAATTTTAATCATCCCTTTCATACATACCATTTTCGGCCATACATATATATATGTCCATAACACAAAATTTTCATACTCCACATTCCTTTCCACATTCCACAACACCTATATATATATATTTTCCAAGACAAAGGAGTGAAATCTTACCTTTCTTCTTTATCTTCTTCACTTGTCCAAAGTGTTAAATCGACGAAACAAGCGGTCTATCTTCCGAAACAACTATACCACGTTGTAGAGGACTCTTGAATTAGTAGGAATACCACAAGAAAAATAATTTTTGGAACAAGATTTTAAGGGCTAAAATTTCATGGTCATGGCCGAATGGCCTTTTCTTTTTGCTCTTCAAGTTGTTGCTTCTTGAATTTTCTTGAGTTATGAAGAAATATGAGGTGGTCATCTTATTTATTTTGTCACATGGTATTAATTTACATGGGCTTGGCCCATATTATTTTCCTCCCGCTTTCTGCCACCACTTAAATTGGGCCTCTTTGTTCCCTTTTTTTTTTCAAGCCCAATTATTTGTGGCTAGTTTTCGTAATTCATGTAACCATTTTCCCAATTTCCAATTTTTCCCTTAGCCTCCTCGACATTTTTCGCATCAATACTTCCCATGACCAACTTACATGTTAAATAAAAATCAAATATGGCCTTATATCTTAAAAGCCACAATTATTTCAAATTTCCCGATTGTACAAAAATGCGGGATATAACATGCGGCTAAGAGCGTCACCCATAACATTTGCCTTTTCAGGGGTGATATAGAATGTCAACATCATAATCTTTTAGCAATTCCAACCATCATCGTTGCCATAAATTGAACTCTTTTACGTTTGAAGATATCTTGAAGGCTTTTATGATACGACCTGTAAATATCTACATGAACACCACATAAATAATGCCTCCATATCTTTAATGCATGAATCAACATGTGATTCAAAAGATCATGGGTTGGATAATTCTTTTCATGTTTTAGTCAAACGCCTCGAAGCATATGCAATCACCTTGCCATGTTGCATCAACATGACCCTAGCCTGACGCACGAGGCATCGCAATAAACAACATAACCTTCCAATCCTACCGGAAGTGTCGGGACGGTGCGTAAGTCAATCTATCTTTTAGCTCTTGGAAGCTACGTTCACAAGCATCTACATCATTGAAACTTAGGCGATTTGTTGGTCGACTTTATGAGTGGTGCAGATATAGAAGAGAGTTGTGAGTGGTGCAGAAAGCTACGTACCTCCGTAGGAGTTGTGGGCCTTGGCCAAGTCTTGTGACCTCAATCTTTTGGCTATCTACCCGAATACCATCGGCTGAAACAATGTGCCCAAATCCTTTGAAGTTCAACCAAAACTCACACTTACAAAATTTTGCAAATAATTCTCGAGTTTTGAAGAATGCCGAGGACGACGCAAATGATCCGCATGTCTCCTCGGATCTAGAATACACCAAGATGTCATTGATGAATACAATCACGAACAAATCTAGGAAGGGCCACGAACACATCATTCATCAAATCCATAAATATGCGTCGGTGCATTAGTTAGCCCAAATGACATCACCCGGAACTCAAAATGGCCATATCTTGTTCAAGGCTGTTTTAGGGATATCTTTCTCCTAACTCTCACTTGATGATACCGGATCTCAAATCGTGTCTTGGAAAACCATTTGGTACCTTGTAATTGATCAAATAAATCATCAATCCTCGGAAGAGGATGCTTATTCTTAATCGCCACCTTATTCAATTGTCGATAGTCAATGCACATTAGCAAGGAGCTATCTTTCTTTCGGACAAATAACACGGGTGCTCCCCACGGGGATGAACTGGGCCTAATAAAGCCTTTCTCAAGCAAGTCTTTTAATTGCTCCTTCAACTCTTTCAATTCTGCGGGAGCCATTCTATAAGGAGGGATAGATATAGATATAGGCTTAGTGTCTGTAAATACATCAATAGCAAAATCAATCTCCCGCTCAGGAGGAAGGCACAGGAAGCTCTTTCGGGAATACATCAGGGAATTCATTCACTACGGAACCGATCAAGAGTTGGCGGTTCGAACTTCTACATCTTGAACCCGCGCTAGATGATAAATGCAACCTTTTATAATCATTTTCCTTGTCTTTAGGTAGGAAATAAACCTACCCTTTGGTGACGCCGTATTTCCTTTCCACTCTAAAACTGGTTCTCCCGGAAATTGGAAACGCACCATTTTCATTCTACAATCGACGTTGGCGTAGCAAGAAGCCAACCAATCCATGCCCATAATAACATCAAAATCCACCATTTTTAACTCATGCAAGTCAATCATAGTACGACGATCACAAATCACAATTACACAATTTCTATACACTCGGCTAGCTATTACCGTTTCACCAACGGGTGTAGACACCTCAAAAGGTTTAATCGACTCCGGTTTGATTCTAAATCGACCCGCAATATACGAAGTAACATATGACAATGTGGAGCCGGGATCTATCAAAACATATACATCATAAGAGAATATGCGATAATATACCTGTGACAACATCAAGAGATGACTCAAGATCTTGGCGTCCGGCCAAAGCATAAACACGGTCCGAGGACCGCTAGGCTCGGGACTCTCCCCCTGCCTCTACCATGGCCGCCTGGCGCATGTGAACCTGGCCCCATAGGGTGTATAGATGCTGAAGATTCAGCTATTGACCCTGAAGGCTGGGCCCTACCTCTGCCACTAACTGAGGGGCAATCTCGCATAATGGCCTCCGGTCGACCGCATGAATAGCAAACCTCGGAGCCCAATGCGCACCGACCCCAATGTAACTTCCCACACTAGGATCATTGTGGTATGGGTGGCCCGACCCGAATCACCTCTAAAGCGGGATCCCGAAAGCTCGACTCGGCCCGTGATGAGTAGATCTATCAAATCTCCGACCCGAATATCGGGAGGTGCACTAGTCATAGAATAGCCCGAATGTCTAGAAGACTGCTGTCTGTGCCCTCCTCTATACTCACTCATCGGACCCAAAGATCTAGCCCTCTTGTTATGCCCTCTGTCATGCTCACGTTCACTTCTTTGTTGCTGTAGGCTTTCCTCTAAATTCTGAGCATGGGCTTGGATGCGTGCAATATCCATATTGTCTGAAGGGACGCGATCAAGCACTATCCATCCAACAATGTGGCCCTAGGCCTTTCACGAACCGGTGCACTTTGTCACCCATATCCGCTACCAAGGCCGAAGCATACCGAGCCAAGGAATTAAAGTGGAGGCTATACTCTAGAGCACTCATGCTCCCTTGTCTCAAGTTTAGGAACTTATCGGCTCTAGCTCGCCGAACTTTCGGAGGCAAGTAATGTCGGAGGAATGCATCCACAAATTCTTGCCATACTGGAGGAAGTGCATTGGCTCCTCGTGAAGCCATCCAAACCGTGTACCAACATACCGCAACATCCTTCAATCTATAGGATGCTAGTTCCACCGATTCGGTGTCCGAAGGATGTATCAAGTGAAGCGTCCTCAACATACCATCAATGAAATTTTGAGGGTCCTCATCGGCAAGATTGATCGAAGGAATTTCGGAGGGTTCAAACTAATGAAGTCACGGGCTCTTGCACTAACGACCCTATCACCTTGCCGTACTTTGTCGCTAAGTCAGGGCAAAGTAACTAATTGATTAGCGCATTAATGGCCTCTTTTACATCTTGGCACGAAGCATCCGTGGAGGAGTGCGGGAGGTGCCGGAGGCGGAGGCTCCCTCACGCTCCTCTAATATAGGTACCGAATGGGAGGACCGAGATTGAGCCGCACTCCGGGACTCACTTTTCTCTACTACGGTGGCGGTGCTCTTCCGGCCAGCTTTTCTGTCACCGTCTTGCCCTTTTGGGCTGCTGTAGCCTTTCTCTTTACAGGCATTTCTGAAATACACAACACATGGTTAAGAAATAAGAAGCTCTTACATCATAGCTCTATCGCACGATTTCTTATGAAGAAAGAAGGTCATTCATTCCTAAAATGCCCGCAGCTTCTTGTTTATAAGTGTGGCGCGCAACACACCCATAACCAAGACTCTACTAGACACGGCTCGTAGGCACACCCTAGGACTGAACTGCTCTGATACCACTTTTGTCACGACCCAATCGGAGGGCCGCGATGAGCACCCGGTGCTAGCCCACCCAGGCACCCTCTTAACATACTTATACATCACATCTAGGTGAGCCACATAGTTAAATCATATTTTTCATTCATCATCATTCTAACCTCATTGGGCAATAACACATCTATATCATCATTAACAACTATGCCCATATAAATGTACATAAGCCGACAAGGCTATCAAAATAATATCCCAAAATATAGGCCGACAAGGCAAAACACATCTAACCATATACACATGTCTACGAGCCTCTAAGGAAGATACGTCATATCGTAACATATGGGCGGGACAGGACCCCGCCGTGCCCATGAATATGTACACAAAAGAATCTATACCAAAAGCTGCAGCTCCGAATGAAGTGGAGCTCCGCTATGTAGTCCCTGAGAAATATAGCTATGGATCGAGTCTTTCTCCCTGGCCACCTGCGGGCATGACGCAGTGTCCATAAACAAAAGGACGTCGGTACGAAGAATGTCGAGTATGTAAAGCATGATCAATATCAATATGAAAGCATAATAGTCAACATATGAAATAACATAGGATGGGAGATAATAGCATCATCGTCATAGCACTTACTTGCTTTCCATAGGGACGTTCCATTTCTATTGCGTATTCGCGTACATACATCCATATCCGTACTCATTTACCTTTCGTATCCATATTCGTATTCGTATTTATATTTCTTTTCATATTCATGTTCATATCATATACATTGCATATACCTAGCCTTTACTTGGCATTTACATATTCTTAACATATTCGTACTCATATTGATGTCATATACATAGCATATTGTACTTATATTGATGTCGTATACATAGCTTTTATATAGCATACCCGACCACGAAGGTTCGGTGTTTCACATAGCTGGCCCTACCAAGGCTCAGTGTCATACCTGGCCCTACCAAGGCTCAGGGTTGTTCGTACCCAACTGCAGTGGTGCGCGCGCATCGTCATATATAGATATACATATATACATATTCACTATATTCTACCCGGCCATATAAGCTCGGGGTTCACAATAGCCACTCATGGGCGCATATACATATAAGCTCATAATTATCTTTAGCCTTTTTACTATCATCATTCATTACCTTCTATCCTTAAAGGATTACTCATAGTATAAGAGACTTAGTACAATCGTATCATTTGAGCATCATAAGCTTAATAGCTTCTAGAGATAGGATCATTGGAGAGTATCATGAACTCGTAGAAGGATAATACTTGGCCAAAGAACCATGCCTTATGAAAGAAGGGTTAGCCTTACATACCTTTCCGTGCAACTATTTTATCATTTGTACGTTCTTCTTCGAGGATCACGTTCTACCTTCATTGAAGTGCATACTCATATTAGATAATGGATAGCTTAGCATTGATGACTAATTCTAGAGAAAATCGGACAGCATCTCCTTTATTTATACGACTTCCTCCGTATCATATATCAACTCCCAAACATTAATAATAACATTCAGAATATCATCACAATAGCCTTTAGTCAACTACATTACTCTTACTTCACCATTCACTCCAATTCATCCATATTCATGGTCATATCACATAATTCCGTTCATTCATATTCAAGGTCTATCCCATGTTCTCAACATCGTTTATAACATGATTATATTCATAATGTATCAATAATCATAACTCATTCCAAACATTTACTCAAAAGTGGCACTATTGCACATTCATGACCCATTTCTTATATTCTTTTGCAATCCAAGTGTTTCAACTTCCAAATACTTTAAACAACATGGAAACATCATAAAACTTACCTTATATGGTGTAGGATTGAACCTTGGTTTCAAATACCTCACTTGAGCAAAACCCTAGTTTTTCCTTCACTTGAATTCCTTGTTTTTGATGAACTTTAATGGGTTTCTTACTTTTCATTCACTTGTTTTGATGATAAGAACCTTTGATTTCCCTTGGATTCTTGTTCATGGAATGTATGTAATGCTCTAGAGACTTTAGAGAGAAGTGGGGAAGTGTTGGAAATGAAATAATGAAGTTGGAATCACATTTAAAGACTTAGAACATTTTGGCCGTCGGGACTTCCACGGATCGTGCTCCACGGTCCCGTGGAACACGATGTTCTCCGTGGAACTGGTTGTGGTCTGCGACCAGCCAGCCACCGTCTCTTCCGGGTTCCACGGACCCATCCACGGTCCGTGGATCATGGTGCTGTCCGTGGAACATGGTCGTGGAACTCACAGTTCCACCGAAGTTGTTCCCGTCGCCAAAGTTCCAACAAACTTAATTTCCTTAAATCATTTGTCCTCCAATCCTTCCATAGCTTATTATATGAACTTAAACCTCATAATCATAAGGTAGGCGCATATCACTCCAATGTCCATACTTAAACCAACCAACACCTAACGAATCTCAGCGTACAAAACTACGGGGTGTAACACTTTGGATTTATCTTGCAACCTTATAAGAACGATTCTTTTAAGAGGTAAGATTAATTCATACTTGATATCTTTAGTTCTTATTCATAAATTAAAGAAGGTAATTAGTCTTATACAAGTTATTCTCTAGTTTCTTCGAAGTAGGGGTCTAGATCACTTTTTGATCTAAGTTCTTGAATTAACTCTATTAGTATCATAATTAGCTTTAATTCGCTAATTTTGAATACTATGATAAATTAGGGTTCTTAGCACTTAATCTTGAAATTTGGGAATTTTATTCTTGAATTTTGTCTATCTTTACATTTTTTACTTTAATCTTCGTATTTTCGCTTCCGCATTATAATTTTGGTAGACTTTGCTCTATGATTATTGATAATGCAAGTGGTGCTAATGTGGTGAGTTCATACGTGGTGGAGAAGTTGAACTTACATGCATCAAGCACACTGCTCCTTATAAGCGGCAATGGTTGAATGATTTTGGTGAACTTAAGGTGACAACGCAATGCATAATTACTTTCACTATTGGAAAGTATTCTGATAATGTTCTTTGTGATGTAATTCCAATGCAATATTTTCATATCATGCTTGGACATCCATGGTTGTTTAATAGGAATGCAATTCATGACGGGTGGGGAAGAATAGAGTTTTTCTTTAGCTAAATGGAAGAAAACATATACTTGCACCTTTACTTCCATCAGAAGTTTATGAAGATCAAAAACGTGTTAGGGAAGCAATGAAAAATTTTGAGAGAGAAAAGAACGAAAGAAGTAAGGGAGTGCATGTTGACATCTCAAGAGACGAAAAAGGAGAGGTTGTGTTAGTGAAGAGAATGAGATGTCAAGCGAGAAAAAAAGTGAGACTGAGAGGAAAGAAAAGAGAGATGACCACGAAATAGAAAAGGAGAGGGATGGTCGTGAGAGTGAGAAAGAAAAAGAAAGGAGTTTGAGTGAGATTATTTCTTATTCTAACTCTAATATTCTTACTTCTACTTCTAGTTGTTTTGACTCTCTTGTAGGTACTCATGGGAAATTTTACATTAAAGAACCATCATTGATTGAATTTAATTCTAAGGTGGTCAAAACTACATGTCCCATGGAGCAAGTGCATGTTGATGAGAAGGATAAAGGTAAAGAGAGTTATTTTGAGCATGTCCAAGGTAAGACTCGTGACAAGAATTTCAACAACACAGTTGTGAATCTAACACCAATTCAAAAGAAAAAACGAGGTGATATTATTCCTTTGCTCTTTTTGCAGGTAACAAACTACACTCTTATTTCTTATGTTGGTGACTTTATTAATTTTGAGGATTATGCTATTTTGCTATATAATAAGTCATTAACTATGCCCTCTAAATTCAAGCATAAGAGTTATTTGTTCCCTTTTAGAATTGAGCATGACATTATTTATTGTGAATTCCCACTTGTTGAAAAGAGGCGTGATGTTTGTGGGAGGAGGCTTGCGAATGAGTTAGATGATTCTTCTTCTCTCATTCCAGCGTTGAATGATTTTCATGTGATAACTTGATGAAATATGATTCTTTCTGTGTGATGAGACATAATTCTTCAAGTCTTGGTAATTGTGAGCTTAAAAAGATTTTTGATACTAGTGATAAGGAGATACATGAACATTCTGATACTAGTGATCAAATACTCTGTGTTGGACCTGTTCATGACTCCTTGTTTAAAAATTTGAGCAATTACCTAAAATTTAATGCGCTTGAGAATATTATTTGTGAGGACTCCAATAATGAGCTCCAATTTAATGGAAATTATATTTTGGAATTTAAGGGTTCTTCTATCTTTCTTGAGCTCTTCGGTGCTTATGTGAATAACAAGTATGTAGAAGAATATGTGGGAAGTGTACTTGAGGATGCTTGGTTATATCATAAAAGTGTTCACTTTGATGCATGCTTCAGGGATCTTATGTCATCTTTGTCATGCCCTTTGAGGCACTTTATTGATAGAAATAAATTGGAGAGGGGCATATCATTCCCTGTGGCATCTAGACGAGAATTTTGTTTTGCTTCTATAAGTCGAAACGTTTTCGATTGGGATGATAATGTTCACATACTCTATAAGGGTGTATTTATACATGCTAGAATTAATTGGGTAAAGTGGACATATTGTCACTATCATATTTTGGGCTTACAATTGTTGCTTTTGGTTAATGGATATTGTTTACTACATTATGTCTTCTTGATTTTGCGAGATTCAAATTCGAGGACGAATTGTTTTCAAGAAGAGGGGAATGATAGCATCCACGATGGCATACCTCCATTAAAAGTTGAGGGCTCCAAGGGAAAGTTAAGAAGATATTTATCGTGAAAGAAGAGCCCAAAGATGGCCCGAGAATTATGAAAAAGAGTGGGCTAGGTGCTACATACTTTATGATCCAAGTCCATGTCTGAAAAGAGAAAGATTGGGATCACATGAAGCCCAAAGAGGGGGCCCACATGGAGCCAAGAGAAGCCACATGGGCCCAAGAAAGGTGGCTGAAATCAAGCCTACGATTAGGTCACATAAAGCCCAAAGACGAGATGAAGATTCATGCCCACAATGGGCAGAAAACTCACGCCTAAGGTGCTGGAAAAGCACACCCAAACTGGGTGTAATTTAATTAGTTTTGGAAATTATTTACATGCTTTCCTAGTTTAAAGTTTAATCCTAATTAGGTTTTAGTATTTAATTATTTCCATAAAAGTAGATTCTAATCCCATTCTATTTGGGATAAGTTTCCCCTATATATTGAGCTGGATTTTGTTATTGTCATGAGACAAATATTATTATTATTGAGAGTTTCTCTACTTTACATCTTTATGTGTGGCTACTTTGGATTTATCTTGCAACCTTATACGAACGATTCTTTTAAGAGGTAAGATTAATTTGTACTTGATATCTTTGGCTCTTATTCGTAAATTAAAGAAGTTAATTAGTCTTATAGTAGTTATTGTCTCTAGTTTTTTCGAAATAGGGGTCTAGATCACCTTTTGATCTAAGTTCTTGAATTGACTCTATTAGTACCATAATTATCTTTAATTCGTTAATTTTGAATACTATGATCAATTAGGGTTCTTAGCACTTAATCTTGAAATTTAGGGATTTTATTCTTGAATTTCGTCTATCTTTACATTCTTGTCTTTAATCTTCATATTTTCGCTTCCGCATTATAATTTTGTTTGGTCGAGTAACCCGATTCTTATTAGTTAGTCTTATGATGTTGGTTTTATTTTACTTTAATCTTGTTTTATTTAACTCTGAAGTTGCTTAGTCTTGGGTGCACTTAGAAGACTAATTATGTAGACTTTAAAAACTCATTTGTGTGTCATTTGATTGATTATGAATTAGTTTAGGTGAATAACCTAATAAATATATGTTTAATTTCTTCATGATTAGTGGTTTGAGTTTTTTTCTTGTTAAGCCATGCTTCTTTTGGTTTATGATGGTTTGAAGTATGACCTATGTGTTATGAATCTTTTTTTTTAAATATGTCTGTTTAACCCTGGTCAATCATATGTGATATAACCTAGAGTCTGCTTGATCTTGTTTTCACGTACTTGGTTTCCTGCTCATATGTTATTGCAAGCTCATCAGGTGTATGTGTTTGGATTTGATCATGCTAGCTTATAGGTATAGTGAAGGCTTGGCTTATAATTTGTTTATCTTTTTATGAGAATAAGTCTGCTTTGAATAGGAATCTGTGGTACTTAACCAGTTTGAGTTACTTGTATTTTGAAAAAAAAGTGACAGGACATGATTGGTCTGTTAGTGTCCCAGTTTGTGGATCTTGTTTGCTTTTAATATAACTACTGAGTGTGAAAATGTTTTGTGGTATTGAATCCTAGTTACTTGTTAGTTTATGAGCCTGAAAAGGCATGTTAGCCTGAGTCTAAGGGAGGCTGAGGAGTATCATTAGTCCCTTTTTAGTTTATCATATTATTTCCTTTTGTGGTTGAGTGGTATGACGGATAGTTTGTGACTGTGGGGTGCATTTGGTTACAAATCATTCACTTAAAAGAGGGAGTTTGATCTTTGTCACATAGTATCGAATAAAGGAGGCTTATTACTTTCCTAAGTGTTTAGTCATAAGATGCTTGGAAAGATCATCATCTTGTCTCAATACTTTTTTAGTTTTAATGATGTTCAATTAATGATTGGAGTCTTTGTCATGATGAGAACTGGTCTGTTTTAATGTTTGGTGCAGTTTAGGCCATTCTTGTCACCATCTTCCTTGTTTAAATCTAGCTTTATGCTTTGCATAAGTCCTCTTGTGAACTTGTGTTGGTAGGCATTCATGGTTGTTTGTTGTGTCTCTTTTCATGATACATGTCAAGACTGTTATTAAAAAATTTAGTCTATGCACATTTGTTGGGTCTGTCTTTGTCTCTTTTGGATCCCTATAAGTTGTTGAGCCTTGGTCCTTGCTTTTGTTTGAATACCCTAATCTGCAAGATTTATTATAAAGTGATGGACCTATTCTAAACCAACAAATTGACGCTAAATGAATATGCAATACTTCCTGCTTTTCTGGTTAAGTTCTGTTTTCAAAAGGGTTTTCAAATACTAATAAATAGCTATGCTTAAAACGAATTCCATTTTACTCTTTCTTTTACTTGGGACACTGTTTTAGAGTGAAACACTCAGGTTTAACTTACTTGGTCAGTTTTCTTTGTTTGGATCTAGAGCTTGGCTTGCATCTTTCTTGTTAAAGAGGAGTTAAGAACCTTTGGCTGAATGATGATCTGTTTGGGTTTTAAATTTGCCTTTAGGTTCCTAGTTGCTCTTTTGTGTTAGGAGTCTCTGTTTGGCAGAAGTGCTTAATTTATAGTCGGTACTATTGGATTTTGAAATTGGAATATTTTGAGTCATTTAAGGACTGTCAAACCTCTTTTTTTCGGTAAGACTCATTTGCTATGTCGATGTATAAATTAGTTTAACTGAAGTGAATAATGATTTGCTAGGAAGCTTTGGCTTAATCACTTTTGTTTGGCTTAAATAGCTTTCACTTATTCACTAAGGGTAAAATAAACACTTATCCTTCATGAAATATTGGTTTTAAAGTATACTTTCTTTGTTTCACCTCAAAGATAACTAAAGTAGAATTATGGGCAGTTCATCTGAGTGCATTAAGGTCTGTTAAATAAATATAGAAGTCTTATTACTCTTTCATATTGTCAAGTGTAAGTTTGGTTGAAGTTTTGGCTTTCTTGGACACAAGCTAATTTTGGAAATTGCTGCTCACTTGATAATTAGATGTTTGACACATAATGGCTAGTAATTGTTTCTCTTTGGAGGCTAGTCATTCATTACTTAAGTTCATGTATATGTTTTGTGGTACTTTCTTGGACAATGCCTCCCTGAATTGGTTAAGTGTTGACGCCACAAATAGATTAGATATCTTTGGTTCTCTATTCATGTAACTGTGACTTATCTCTTGCTTTGTTATGATTGTGTAATAGAAGTGTTTAAGCATTTCATTAGTCACGTTTGAATTTAATAAGATATTAGTGTCCATGATAAGATAACCAAGTCTGCTAAATATACACCTAGATATATTGATTAGGAGGCCGTTTGTTGACACCATTGTATGTACACTTCATCTCCCATAGTACTATGAGCCTAACACATAAGTGGAGAGGCAAAATAACACTTAGGGATGAAGCTCAAGCCTTCCCTGGTGTCTACCATGCACTGGGGTTCCTAGAAACCTATTGGATCTTGTGTGGCATCAGGAACAAGAGGGCAAGAGCTTTGCCTTTTGGGCTATTCTAATCTCTCCGTGGGTGTGTAAATCCATGGTGCATTGGCTGGTGATGGTGTATGATTATTTGGTTAGCATTGTCCACCATTTTTTTTTTTTTGCTTGGCGGCGGAGTCACCTTGTGAGTCTGTTTATTTACCCTTTAGTTCAAGGCTCTGAATTTGTTACTGATTGGCTTATATAAGTTAAAAAGAACCTTGAATAGTTTATTTTTCCTCATCTCCTCTCAACACATTAGTTTTCTTCCCTATATACTAGGTGATATACCAAAGTATACAGAGTATATTCACCTCTATACCCTCACAGGTGTATAGGAGTGGATATATTCAGTATACTTAAGGTATATCATTCTTGCCATTTGTGAATATGAGCCTGCATTGTGTCAGTTTAAGTCTCTTGGGCCGACTATTTTGTTTTAATTAGTGTTTGGGCCTCTTCTAGTATTTTAAATGAGTCTTGTACTTGGGCTGAATATTTCTCTTTTCTTCCTGAATCTGATAAATAGCCCAGATAGGCTTTGGGATTTTCTTTATCATTGTGGGCCTTACACTATTGCTGCCAAAAAATTATATTACCACTTAATGACCTATTTGTTTAGCTTATGCACTTGTTTTGTTTGAATGTAGTTGTTTTGTGATTTGGTATCCTTACTTGGACAAATACTAATCCTAGTCTTCTTGAGTGTTTCATGGGAGCCAATTTTGGGACCTTCTGGCCGTCTCTTGCATCAATACTTGTTGGGCCTAAGGCCCAACCTTCCTCTCTTTGATCGAGTCCGCTAAGGCATGGAAAGGGAAGCAAATATTCGTGTTGGAAGGCCCAGCCAATGGGTGAAAATAGCACTGATGGGCTTGGGTAGGCCCATCAGTCTAAAAGTTTACTTTCTTTCTCCTCTCTATTTTTACTTGACATGTATATATGTCTTGTATATGTATCAAACATGTAAATTAATGAAACCCCTATGCATGTGTAGAACTTAGGAAATCAACGTTTAGTATTTTAGGAAGTCACTCAAAACATTTTCAAACTTGATTAATTCTAGTTTTGCATGACTAAAATTGGTACTCAATCTGATTTTGTTAAAAGTTTAAAAATTAACTCAATGTTTTTGGGATGAGGTAAATGGTTTTTTTTACTCAAATGACTAAGTGGCAAACTTTTGGACCTTTGGTAATGAAAATCTGGAAGCAATTTACTATAAAAAAAAGTAAAAATGACTTTGGGCCTTCAGCCCGTTGGCTTTAATTAGTTGTGAGTTTATGTTAAGCTAAGGAATGAATTTGGATGAAAATGGGAAATAAGGTTCATGTCGATGGCAACAGGTTTTGAGATATTTTAAACATGTGAGCAAAATTCTGGAAAATGGTTTAAATACTAGAAACTTGAGGTTTGAGACAGATTGGGTGGGCGGAAATGGACTGTTTTTTTTCGAACTTAAAACATTTTCGACTATTGGGCTAAAAGCCCAAACCCTTATTGGAATGAAATGCATTTTAGATCAAGTATGAGGATAAGACGGATTTGGGCTTAGAGTACTATTGACTTATGGCTTCAACAACAAAAAAAAAAAAAACGGAACGGATTTTTTACAATGAACTTGTATTTTTTCATATATAGATTTGTATATATATGTACAAAAACGGAGATGTACTCCATATTTTCATATATACGTATAAAAACCCGTAGGTACTAAACTCATTTTGTTCGAACTAGAATAGTGGTGAAACTACTCGGGAGAAATCCCGAGTGTGTCCTAGTCTGGCAGCAAAGTTTGTTGAACACATACACGGAATTTTAAAAAACCAAAACCCCTTTTCTTTATAAGGGCACTTTTTGCCTAATTTTTTCTTGAAATTATGATATGATATGAAAATGACATCATTGCAGAAAACTAAACATATGTAAACAAATAAGTACATTAATCACACATTGAAGCTCGTAGGTCAACCGTATTCTTCTGGTCTTTAATACTAGGGTGCGTAAAACCTTCCCCGGGGGATCACCAGAACCCTTAGCTCGAACTTTGGTCCAAAAGATTTTTACTTATTTAGGAAAAATCTTTAAACCCGATTTTTCTAGTTTTCCATAATAAATTGGGTAGCGACTCTAACAATACTAAAATCCAATTAGAGCACCAACAACCTCGTAGTAACTTTTATGCCTTAACCCACGTAAAAGCAAACCATAACACAACCAACGAGGTTGTCATACTCAACTGTATGACTACATGTGATACATCAAGTCTGGGCATCATTTGGCTGTACATAAAGGTCTACAAGCATCTATTGGAAACATACGTAACGTGGTAGGGACAGGGCCCCGCCGTACAAATGAAGTGCGTCGACCCTATTCGCTGAGCCGACATCCTACTAGATGGATCACCAACCTGTATCACGAGACCCGTGGGTATGAAACACAGCCCACAAACAATAGGTGAGTCAGTACGAATACCGAGTATGTAAGGCATGAAAACAGCATATATAAGAATCACGAAAGGAATCTGAGACACGAGAGTCAATCTGTATATCTGAAAGTGCCTCTGAGGGCGTATGATATGCATGCTTTCTTTCATAAATCATATATACATATATCATAATACCATGCCCGACCATATAATATAGGCTCGGTATTGTCCGTACCCGGCCATGACAGGCTCGGTGTCATCGGTACCCAACTACAGTGGTGTGTTCAATAGGTACCATACCCGGCTGACTATAGCGCGGATGGGTGTGGTAAAATAAGTGTATACACATATATACATTGCATGAATGACTCATAAGAATAACTTCTGGGCCTTTCGGAGTAACGTAGGGTCGGTAACCTCCGAATATCATTATGGAGCTAATATCATCACATGTCTTACCTTTGCTGGTTCAATGATCAGAAAATTAAATCAAGAATAAAAAAAAAAATGAAACAATATCATTATCAGGAATCCAAGGGAACGCAAACTTTCTAGCATTCTAAGAGTGTCATTATGGATAACGTTCGTTCATTCGTTCATTTGTTTCGTTCGTTTCGTTCTTCTCATATGATTCATGCCAAAAAGAAAGAAAGAATAGCCTTAACATACCTTGGGGTATACCTAAACGTCCAACGTCTACTTCCCGGAGCTCGTAACATATGCTATAATTAGACCATATACATCTCTTACCATCCATCTTAAATAAGTAGGTAACTTAACGAAATTCGGGCAGCATTTCCCTCATAATTTTTACTCCAATCCAACTCCAAAACAGCCCACAACATACACAACATCATCAACAACAACAACGTATAAACAAGTAAAAATCTCTTCAAATTTCCATCCAAAATCAGTCCACAAGGCAGCCATACCAACAACTACTTCATGACCTTTGTAACATGTTTTTCCTTTCTTTAAACTAGAAAATCTTTCCATAAACAACTTAATAATCAAGTTAAGATTGTAACCTTACCTTAAATAATCAGAATCTCCAAGAATCACTTCATCTTCAACCTCAAATACGCAGCCACATACCAAGCAACACGAATATTATTCTTTCCTTATAGCTCCATGATCCTAAGGAAATTCCTTGTGCAACTTGGATGGAATTTAGTTGGGAATTGTTCGGAGAGGAATTAAGGGTGATCTTTAGATTGAGGATATGAAAAATGAAGGGCAATTCATGATATAAAGGCACTTAGGCTTTTCTGGAAATTGGCACCGCCTCAGCTTTGATGGTAGCGTCAATGTACGTTGACGGTCCGTTTTTGTGCATTTACAGATCATCGATCTTCGACGGTTGATAGCTTCCACCGTACGTTTCCAAATTGCGATCTGTCAGTTGCATTGGAAAGAAGACTCTCGAACTTATGTTTACATATGTTATGGATTCCGTAACTCCTCGTATACTAGGAGATATTCTCCTCATAATTGGACCCAAAAATCTTGTCCGAAAATCTATCAAGTTCTCCCAAAGTCTCGAAAACTAAATTCATTTGATTCGTTTGACCTCCAAACTTCCAGTACTTGTTACATATGAACTTAAACCTTCATATATGAGGGATAACATATCCAATGTCTCGTAACCTCGAAGGCTAACACTTGAGACCACGACAACTAGTGTACCATATGCATTAATGCAACAAATGAGAGGCGTATTGTATTCTTTCTTGATTCACTTAGCTCCCAACTCTCACATTCTCTAAAAATAAGTTGATGATTATATCTTCCTTTAAGACACGCTCGTAAGCTACTTGTACAATTTCCCAACAGGTTCTCGGCACGAGTCTAAATCACTAAGATCATTATGGAACGTCAAAGTACGGGAAAAGAGTAATGCGAAATATTATCTTGTCTTCTTAACTCTTGAAATTCTTGAAACTTGTCCCACTCATACTAGCTTGATTATGTCACAAGCTAGCGAAATTTTCCAGGGTGTAACATTTTCCCCCCTTTAGGAACATTCGTCCTCGAATGTTAAAGTAGAGCTATTATTGCTTGGGTCATCAATGTTTTTTTGCTCGTATATAATCTTATCGTACATTTTCTAGCTTGCTGCGTCAATTCTCGCACTTCAAGCTCTTGGTACCCAGAAGGTTTAAATGTTTTACCGAAGGTGTCTTAGTCTTTTCTTATAGTAACTCTTCCGTTATCCTTTATCGAATTGTTCTTGTTATTCTTCTTTTATTCCTTACCCCAGTCCTTGCTGTTAATAATTCTTGGTGGACTTAACTCTTTCATCTCTGTATCTCATTATTATCGTACGTAGGAAGTCATCAATGAGTATATCGATTATAGCTTTGTATCTATTCCGCTTTGTCTTTGTCGTCCACTTCAGACCAGTATTCTCTAAAGGAGGTGGTCACATTTAGCTGTTCCCAATCCAAATTATACTTGTAAGTCCATGTCGATTTCATCCATTTACTCTGAGCAACACCTCTATTATCTTTGGTATCTTAATATATCCATCTATCCCTGAAGCTTATGTTGAGTTTCGAGTCTTTCTTGTCTTGGAGTTACCTTTCTTATAATACTATATAATAGGAGTTGTTTTTAGTCGAGTTCTCTTCTCTTCGGGTAAGTTTATTATTACATACTGGTTGTTCATGTCGTCCATCAAGATTGTATAGTTTGTGGCATACATCCTTCTTGGAGTCGCTATTTTTAACCTCTAACATGCACTACCTATAATATTCCCTCTGAATAGTTGAAAACGGGTTCCTTTCTTACTAATGACTCTCTGTTGCTATCTTTGCTCTCTTATCTTGCTTATATCTTGCTTGTCTTGAGTACTTCCCATTTTCCTTTGGCCTAATTCCATTTTCACGGTCCCTGATTCTTCTGAGTTACTCATTCATTGCTCACTTCCTTTCCTTTTTACAACCTGCGCCGTTATATCTCTTTACACTCTTCATAGAGCTTGTTCAGTAACTCGCATTTCTTATGAATCGTTATTTGAAATCCATCGCCGTTCTGAATTTGTTGTGGTCTACAATACATTAACTCTTTTAGTTAATCACTCCCTTAGCATCTCTTGAGTATTCTTCCAAGAAATACAACTGAATCACCCTCCTGGTATGATTCTTCTTGGTACTTGAACTCATCGGTCCTTTTCCATGCTTAATTATTCTAGATACTTTTTTTCCTTATCATTTACTTCTTCCCATAATCTTAATCTTATAGTCATCGCTTCTATACCCGTATTACTAAATCAACCTTGTGAATCTTTTGTTACATATCGATATCATTTCATCTCTTAGCCTCTCGAGGGTACGTAATAGTTAGGAAACCCCTTTTTATCCTCAGAATATTCTTCGGGTGTTACACCCCGTAGTTTCGTATGTTGAGATTCGAGTTACCGTTCCGGAGGTATGTGAGCTTATATGTGTTTAACTTATGGTTATAAGGGTGTAAGTGCATATTGTAAGCTATGGAAGGATTGAAGGGCAAGTGAATTAAGGAAATTAAATTTGTTGGAACTTGGAAGAGAATATGAGGGGTAATTATGGCCCAACTTGGAGAAAGAATATCTTTTAGTAGATGAGGAGTTTTGAAGCAAGGTAAAAGCCTAAAACGAAGTTCTTCGAGTCTAGTTTCCAACCCAATAAACCGCTCATCGATAGGACGTTGGAGTAGAGAATTATGGACGTTACAAGTTCGGCTAACAAAGCAAAAACGGGTGACCCCCCGAATTTGACCCACTATTTAAGGACCAAATCTGATCCAAAACCTCATTTTTTTTCAGCCAAGAATCCTCCAAATATTTCCCAAACCTTCTAGAAAATTCTCCCAACTTCTATCCACTAGATTTCAACGCGAATTAAGTATAATCTCCGGATTTAAGGTTGGACAGCGCGTAGTTGCGATTCTACTATTGTATTGCGGTGAACTTGGCTTGGATTCAAGGTGATAATCGAAGATATTGCAATTCTAGCGGGTGAAAGGTATGAACTTTTCCTTATGAGTATTGAATTAAGCTTATCTACGGATGAAAAGTTACTAAATGAGCATATAAGGAATTTATGGGTCGAAAA
>NW_026727499.1:0-31082 GCF_029784015.1 Lycium ferocissimum
ATGTTCTGGTGGGGGAAGGATGTTATATCCCGCATTTGGAACGTCGGGACGGTTCGGGTTAACTATGATAAGTTAGGGTAAGACCTTTCCGGGATATGAAGTCGAGACGTTTGACCTTCGATTTTGTCGTAGGACCTAAGTGTGTATGATGTTATTGGTATGGAAACATGTCACACCCCAATTTCCGATAGGGTGTGATGGGCACCCGACCCTTACCTAGGGCCGAGCGAACCCGCAGACTCTCATAATACTCATAGCCATACTGGGCCCACAAAGCATAACATAAGCACAGGGTAAAATTTTTTTTGGAAAACATACATGTCTTTCATCTTTTCAAATCAAACAAAATCCGTAACCATAGCGAAACTGTAAACACATGAAACTCATAACACAATGCGTACTGATACATCGGCTTACATAGCCGTTTACAGACGGACATCTCATACACACGACACTGTCTGCAAAGTCTCTAACATAACTCCGAATACCATACAAAGCATTCGACTCCCAAAGCCTCCGAGGAAATGGAGCTCGCCAAGCCGGAACATCTTCTCGCTAACATCATCTCGCTCATCCGTGGGTACCGCGCGCATGGAACGCAATTTTCGAAGAAAGGGGGTCAAGCACGAATATGTACCGAGTATGCAAAGCGTAGTACAAAACGAAATAAGGGTGTACCGAACGCGAGCACAATAGTCCAAATACCAACGTACTTACCTCTCGACATCCTAGGCATACATACACAATCATACACGCATACCGCGCGCGGGAACCCAAATAGGTAATATCACGTACATGCATACACACTTATACCGCGACCAGGAACCCACAAGTTAATATCACAAATATACCGCTTACACATACATACATACGCGGTCAAGAATCCAAATGTCATGTCACTTCGCGGTCAAGTATCCATGGACGATATCACACACATACACATGCCGCGGCCAAGTATCCACCATGTCATGGTACGGCCCGCTGGCCAAGTATCCATGGACAATATCACACATACCGGCCCGGACTCGGCGGAAAAGGTAATAACAATACACACGAGCAGGATCGTAAATGCTTACCATACGTATATAATTTCTTTTTATTACAAACTCAATAGAACAACCAAAGCACACCATTCCTTCAAGGCCAAGACAAAAGCTTAAATCGTGTTCTTTTCCAAACATTATTCGAAAACACATCAAACCGAACTTCGTAGATCATAATCGCGTGTCAAGATCACATGCATACGAGCAAATAAATAATTAAGTTGCCTTCCAAATTCGATGACCAAATATATTTACTAACATGTTAAGTTGTAGAAACAAGTTCCGCATTTATCTAATTAAAGGTACCAAACCACTTTGTACCTCCCCGAAATCATTCTTATGTCAAAGTGTATTATCAACTCAATGAAATAGTTAAAATAATTATCTTATATTAGTCGGAGCAATGGTTAAAAGTTTTCTCTTAATACAAAACCAAATAATCCCAATAGGTCATTTTAAAGGAAGTCTCGGGCTAGCGGGCCCACCTCGGTCAAGTCAAGGTGGCATACATAATTTTTACGAATATTGAACCCTAAGGAAGCATCCATGAAAGTTTCGAGGCGATCCGAGCTCATTTGAAAAAGTTATGGAAGTGTAAGCATTTTTCCAACAAAAGTAAGGAAAGTACTTCAATTATGCGTAACGAATAGTAACCAAAATCAAACTCGGATTTCTGTGAACAGAACGACCCCCGAGGCCGCTATCCAAACCTAGTATACCTAAGACATGCCTCAGGAAGGAAAGGGTGAGCTTTACATACCTTTGTTGTGCCTCACGCTCGTCTAATTTCAATTCCCGTTTCGTCAGAAATCTGCAAATGGTCATCCTTACCAGTTACTATTCATGCAAGTTAACATTTCAACTTTGGTTAAGCATTTGACTACCGAAATTCGGCAAGACCTCCCCTATAAATATGACACCCCCGAGATTCATCTCGGCTCAAAATATCAACAACAACCAAACAACAACACCCACGACCACAATAAACACAATACAATACACAACTAGTCTTCCTCTTACCTAATACAATCGCTTCCATTTCGACTTCAACTTTCAAACCATCACCACCATGCTCACATTCATTACCAATCAAAATCATTACAATGCCATACAGAAGCGTTTCATAATATTTTTACAATATATATACAAAGTATGCACAATATACAAACTTTCCAACATAAGGCTAAAATTCTCATTTCAACTTCATACCTTCAAATCCATACCAACTCAAACCAACAACCATCCAAACAAGATTTAAGAACATTCCGAACAATCCACAAAGTATTCATTTTCATCCTAGAATCTATAGCAACAATCAACCAAAACACTTAATAAACTTATTTCATTCTTGGCATACAAGACACCCATTTTCGGCCACAACATCAATACACCACTTCCATGATTTCCCTCCATTTCTACTCATTACAACAATACATAAGCATGCTAAATACACTTAATTCATTACTTCTACACATCATACACAACACACGGCCACAACACTATATATACGGCCAACATACCACACACCCTATTTTCATGAATTCCTTTCATTTCTACGCTCCACAACATGTACAAATCATTCACAACACATCAAAAATAAGATTGAATCTCACCTTTTCCATTGAGTTTCTTCACTTTCTCCCACGGCCAACTTGTGGTTTGCATGAAAGAGTGCTTCTCTTGCTTCAACAACTACTCCATGGCGTAGAGGACCTCTTAATTAGTAGGAAGGCATGAAGAAAAGAATTTTTCTCTCTCAATTTCTCCATGGACTGATTTCACATGCCATGGCCGAAAGTTCTCTCTATCTCTTTCTCTATGCTTCTTGAACCCTCTTGAACGAAAATGATGTTGAAGATGATTAAATTTTCATCTTACTCTATAATATATAATTGGCACATGTGGCCCATGGCCCACATGTGCCACACGGCCATGCCCTCCAATTTTATGAAAAAAAGATTTCAATTTCCAACCCAATTTTTCATGAAATGGTCAACCTTCCATAATTCATTTTGGTCCCATATTTCATGAAATATTAATTTCCATAATTGCCATACTTGCACTTTTAACCCCAAATTCCTTATTCCAAGTTTACCCTTACATTTCATACCCACAAAATGAATATGCGACTTATGCTTTGAGACAAACTCAACAAAACCGGAAATTTAAAAGTCTTGTCCATAATTTGTCGCAACCAACTTAGAATACTCCAACGTACAAAGTACGGGGTATAACATCCTTTCCCCCTTTAGAACATTCGTCCTCGAATGTTCAACTAGCCTTACGGGGTCTTACAAGCACCCGGGGGAGTTCCTTTTTTCAACTACCACACACAATCCATTTGTTACATCCGGCATTTTCGCGTATTTGAAAATTTGGAAATAACCTTGAATTGTATGGAATAAAGTCAAATGTTGATTTGAATTAATGCATGTGTGTGTTGCTCATGAAAAATATTGGCGTGGAAGTGCGGAGGAAGGTCAAGAGCAAAAATCGGAATTTTGGGAATTCGTTTTATGAAGTTGCTAAGTAGCCAAGTAATTGGGCAAAAAAAAAAAAAAAAAAAAAAATTGGGCCCAATTTATTGGAACTGCCAACTTATGGCCTAGCCCATGAAAATTTTAGCCATTTTTTCCATGTGCAAAATTTATATAAATGGATAAGGGCCTTAGAAGATTCAAGAAAATCAAAGAAAGAACAAGAAAGAAAAAAAGAGGAGCCAATTCGGCTAGAAAAGAAAAAAAAAAAAGAAGAGAGAAAAAAAATTCTTGGAGCCTTGTCCTTGGTCCAAAAATCTTGTTCTTCGCGAATTCTTAACGAGTTTGAGGTGCTCTACGACGTAGTATAATTGGTTTGGAGAAAGAACCCCGTTTGCGAAAAGTTGAAAATTCAAGAAAAGGTAAGATTCTTGTGTTTTGAGTTATGGAATGAATTTATATGTTATGGTGATTAGAAGTGTATGAAAATTATGAAAATTGTGTTGTGAGATTGCATGGCCTTGTGTGTGCATGGGGTAGTGTTTGGCCGTGAGTTATGGCCTTGAAAAAGGCAAGGATTTCATGTTTTCTTTTCATGTTGTGGAAGATTTTTAAGTGTTGTGATGAGTATAATTGAATGAAAATCATAGAATATAGTGTGTCGAAGTGTGTGGCCGTGTGAGGGCATTGTGTGTGTGTGTATGGTGCCTTTTGTAGCCTTAATTTTACCTAGTGTACTAATTGTGTTGTTGGACCTTTGTGTGAAAATGGAAGGAAATGGTTTATGTTGGAAGTTGGAAGTTTTGAGCGAATTATAGTTTGATGGAAAACTTGTGCATTTTGTAGAATAATGTGAAATGTATTGAAATGTGTTTGAATGGTCTTGAATTAGTGGATGAATATGAAAATATCGATATTGGATGAAAAGTGTAAAGTTAGAACGAAAGTTGATGTATTATGTTGAAAGAAGGACTACTTATGTGAATATGTGTGTTTTATAATGTTTATTGGTGTTGTTGATGTCGTTGTTAGGTTGGTTGTTACCGTTAAGCCGAGTTTAATCCTCGGGGATGTTAGATATATATAGGGGAGATGCGCGAAATTTCGGTAGTCAAGTATGAACTCAATATTGAAAAGCTAACTCTCATGAATAGTCGGTAAAGGTGACCATTTCATGCTGACGAAACGGAACTTGAGTTTAAGCAAGAGTAAGGCATCCGTAAGGTATGTAAAGCTATCCCTCTCCTTCCTTTGGCATGTCCTAGGTATACTAGGCTTGAATTTGAGCCTCGGGGGTTATTTGTTCATCGAAATCCCCGAAATGGAGCACTATTCATTCAATTGAACTAGTATCCTCCTATCTTGTTGGAAAAATGTCAAACGTCCGTAACTTGCCGGAATGTAATCAAATTGCCTTGGAACTTCTATAAATGACTCTATTAAGTGATATTTTATAAAACTTTTCAAAACCACTCCGAAGGGAGTGTGCTATTTTATAAAACTTTTCAAACCGCTCCGAAGGGAGCGTGATATCTTATTATTCGGATTTTCTAAAACCACTCCGAAGGGGTGTGATATATTATTTTCTAAGGTTTTTCCAAAACCACTCCCGAAGGGGTGCGTACAAAACCACTCCGATGGGGGTGTGAGATTTTATTATTTTTACTACTATTATTATTATGCCCGATGGGGCTAGTATTAGTATTATGTCACGAGTGGCATGCCCGATGGGGCCAGGGTAGCCGTATGCCACGAGTGACATGCCCGAAGGGGCTAGGATTATGTCGGGGCCAGCATGTCCGATGGGGCCAGGATAGACGTATGTTGGACCGACATGCCCGAAGGGGCCATCATTTTATATCGGGGCCAGCATGTCCGATGGGGCCAGGATAGACGTATGGTGGACCGGTATGCCCGAAGGGGATTATTATCGTTATTATTATTGTTACTATTATTATCACTAGGCCGGAAGCGGCCGTCCGAAGGGACTATTTTATTTAACTATTTTACTTAAATATTTAATTCATGTCAGGTAACCTAAACTTGCTTTCTGTTGTATTTTTCTGGTTCATGTTTCAGTAATGCTTTACATATTCAGTACATATTCCGTACTGACCCCCTTTCTTCGGGGGCTGCGTTTCATGCCCGCGAGTATGTTCAGGACGCAACCGGGGGACCCGCCTTTATAGAGGAGTTAGCACCGGGAGTCGAAGCTCCACTCGCTCCGTGAGGCTCCGTCCTTGTTTTGGTATAGTCTTATATATTATGCGAGGTCCATACTGTGAGAAGTCCGCGAACGTTGGGAGTCATGGTTGCTGTTAGGCCTTGCCGGCCATCATTTTGTTGTATAGAAATGGCAGGGGCCTTTGGCTCGCCTTGTTTTATGTTGTGTATATATAAGTTTTAAGATGCTTTGAGCCACGTGTCGATTTTGGTATTTCATTTACAGTTTTCAATTCTCGTTTTAAAAAAAAAATAAAAATTTGAGTTGACGTTTAAGGGTTCGCTCGACACTGACGAGAGTCGGGTGCCCGTCACACCCTGATGAAGATTGGGGTGTGACACCATTAATATACATCGCAATTCCTTTCCTCTGTATTCTTGTCTTAATCTCACTATTACCATCGGCACGACCTTTCAAGTCGTATTACAAACCCATATCTCATTCTCTTTTTTTTTTTTTCTTTTCGGAGAAAATTTTGGCAGTTTCGTAATGTCACTATCTCAAACACCGCACGCAGAAATACCAACAATGCCTCACGGGGCCAACACACATATACACATATTATATCATATCGTATCATATCACAGCCGCACAGGGCTCCCAACATCCTCAACGGTACACAAATAACAAACATACCTCGTATGCCCAACTCAAACGGCACCTGTTACACTTTCTTGTTTACTTTCCCCCTTTAGTCTTCAGCTTATATCTCAATCATACTTCAATATCTTACCTGACACATATCTTTCATGCCTGTGCTTACCTGCGTGCTTTGTACTTCCCAACATCATCAATCATTTCCTTCTATCGGTGTCGTTCTTCAGCTGCAATCACAAACCAGCGTAAGGAGTCCCGTCTCCTATGACTTGGCTCTATGGCACGATCTCAGAGATGAAAGAAGAGTAACCATCCTAAATGTCCCGTAGCCTCCTGTTTATAAATGTGGCGCGCAACACACCATAGACAAGGTCGGACACGACTTTGCGGCACAAGTGACAGGACGGACACCGCTCCGATACCACGCTTTGTCACACCCCAATTTCCGATAGGGTGTGATGGGCACCCGACCCTTACCTAGGCCGAGAGCGAACCCGTACTCTCATAATACTCATAGCCATACCGGGCCCACAAAGCATAACATAAGCACGGGGGTAAAAATTTTTTGGAAAACATACATGTCTTTCATCTTTTCAAATCAAACAAAAAATCCGTAACCATAGCGAAACCGTAAACACATGAAACTCATAACACAATGCGTACCGATACATCGGCTTACATACACGGACATCTCATACACACCTAACAATCGTCCGCAAAGTCTCTAACATAACTCCGAATACCATACAAAGCATTCGACTCGGAACATCGGAGGAAATGGAGCTCGCCAATCCGGTGAACATCTTCTCGCTAACATCATTCGCTCATCTGCGGGTACTGCGTACATGGAACGCAGCCCCCGAAGAAAGGGGGTCAGTACGGAATATGTACTGAGTATGCAAAGCAGAAAGTACAGAAAACGAAATAAGGTGTACCGAACGCGAGCACAATAGTCCAAATACCAACGTACTTACCTCTGACATCCTAGGCATACATACACAAATCATACACGCATACCGCGGCCAGGAACCCAGCGGTAATATCACGTACATGCATACACACTTATACCGCGGCCAGGAACCCAGCGGCTAATATCACAAATATACCCAGTTACACATACATACATACCGCGGTCAAGAATCCAGCGGTCATGTCACAGCCCGCGGTCAAGTATCCAGCGGACGATATCACACATACACATGCCGCGGCCAAGTATCCAGCGGTCATGGTACAGCCCGCGGTCAAGTATCCACGGACAATATCACACATACCGGCCCGGGACTCGGCGGAAAAGGTAATAACAATACACACGAGCAGGATCGTAAACAGCCATACGTATATAATTTCTTTTATTACAAACTCAATAGAACAACCAAAGCACACCATTCCTTCAAGGCCAAGACAACAGTTAAATCAGGTTCTTTTCCAAACATTATTCGAAAACACATCAAACTGAACTTCAGAGATCATAATCGCGTGTCAAGATCACATGCATACGAGCAAATAAATAATTAAGTTGCCTTCCAAATTCGATGACCAAATATATTTACTAACATCAGCAAGTGTAGAAACAAGTTCCAGATTTATCGGAATTAGTGTACCAAACTACGTACCTCCTGAAATCATTCTTATGTCAAAGTGTATTATCAACTCAATGAAATAGTTAAAATAATTATCTTATATTAGTCGGAGCAATGGTTAAAAGTTTTCTCTTAATACAAAACCAAATAATCCCAATAGGTCATTTAAAGGAAGTCTCGGGGCTAGCGGGCCCACCTCGGTCAAGTCAAGGTGGCATACATAATTTTTACGAATATTGAACCCTAAGGAAGCATCCATGAAAGTTTCGAGGCGATCCGAGCTCATTTGAAAAAGTTATGGAAGTGTAAGCATTTTTCCAACAAAAGTAAGGAAAGTACTTCAATTATGCTGAATGAATAGTAACCAAAATCAAACTCGGATTTCTGTGAACAGAACGACCCCCGAGGCCGCTATCCAAACCTAGTATACCTAAGACATGCCTCAGGAAGGAAAGGGTGAGCTTTACATACCTTTGTTGTGCCTCACGCTCGTCCAATTTCAATTCCCGTTTCGTCAGAAATCTGCAAATGGTCATCCTTACCGCTACTATTCATGCAAGTTAACATTTCAACTTTGGTTAAGCATTTGACTACCGAAATTCCGGCAGCACCTCCCCTATAAATATGACACCCCCGAGATTCATCTCGGCTCAAAATATCAACAACAACCAAACAACAACACCCACGACCACAATAAACACAATACAATACGCAACTAGTCTTCCTCTTACCTAATACAATCGCTTCCATTTCGACTTCAACTTTCAAACCATCACCACCATGCTCACATTCATTACCAATCAAAATCATTACAATGCCATACGCGTTTCATAATATTTTTACAATATATATACAAAGTATGCACAATATACAAACTTTCCAACATAAGGCTAAAATTCTCATTTCAACTTCATACCTTCAAATCCATACCAACTCAAACCAACAACCATCCAAACAAGATTTAAGAACATTCGAACAATCCACAAAGTATTCATTTTCATCCTAGAATCTATAGCAACAATCAACCAAAACACTTAATAAACTTATTTCATTCTTGGCATACAAGACACCCATTTTCGGCCACAACATCAATACACCACTTCCATGATTTCCCTCCATTTCTAGTCATTACAACAATACATAAGCATGCTAAATACACTTAATTCATTACTTCTACACATCACACACAACACACGGCCACAACACTATATATACGGCCAACATACCACACACCCTATTTTCATGAATTCCTTTCATTTCTACGTTCCACAACATGTACAAATCATTCACAACACATCAAAAATAAGATTGAATCTCACCTTTTCCATTGAGTTTCTTCACTTTCTCCCTTTACCAACTTGTGGTTTGCATGAAAGAGTGCTTCTCTTGCTTCAACAACTACTCCATGGCGTAGAGGACCTCTTAATTAGTAGGAAGGCATGAAGAAAAGAATTTTTCTCTCTCAATTTCTCCATGGACTGATTTCAGCCATGCCATGGCCGAAAGTTCTCTCTATCTCTTTCTCTATGCTTCTTGAACCCTCTTGAACGAAAATGATGTTGAAGATGATTAAATTTTCATCTTACTCTATAATATATAATTGGCACATGTGGCCCATGGCCCACATGTGCCACACGGCCATGCCCTCCAATTTTATGAAAAAAAGATTTCAATTTCCAACCCAATTTTTCATGAAATGGTCAACCTTCCATAATTCATTTTTGGTCCCATATTTCATGAAATATTAATTTCCATAATTTCCATACTTGCACTTTTAACCCCAAATTCCTTATTCCAAGTTTACCCTTACATTTCATACCCACAAAAATGAATATGCGGCTTATGCTTTGAGACAAACTCAACAAAACCGGAAATTTAAAAGTCTTGTCCATAATTTGTCGCAACCAACTTAGAATACTCCAACGTACAAAGTACGGGGTATAACAAAACATCAAAGAAACTTTGGGACCAAAGATGGAATATGTGGAAGTTGGCCAATTATTGAAAGAAATTGAGGAAATAAAATAGGCCATGTGGCCGGCCACCTTAGGAGTGGGCCATGGCCACATGGTTGGCCATTATTTGAAATAAAAGATGAATGAGGACTCATTTTATCATCATCTCAAGACATTAGAAAAATCAAGAACATTGGAGAACAAAACCCATCAACCATTCGGCCAAGAGCCTTCAACGTCAAGACCAAGATTAAGCCTTCCCAAAAAATTTTTCTTCTAATCAAATCTACTAAATCAAGGGTGCTTGATAACGTGGAGTTGTTGTTTCAAGCGTTGGATTGTTCGTTTTCATCCTTGGCCAACTTTGGACAAGTTGAGGAGTTGTGAAGAAAGGTAAGTTCTAATCTTGTTTTGTGAGTTATGGAAGGTTTAGGTGTGTTTTTGTATGTTAATATGGATGAAATTCATGAGAGTTTTGTATTTGAAGTTGAAGCCGTGTGTATGGTAGTTTAGCCGTGCATGTGTGTATGTTGTGTTAAAGGTGGTGCATGAGTTCTATGTAACATGTTTGCTTGTTGTAGAGTGTTGGAGTGAATGAAAATCATGAAGTATATATGTGGGTGAGGTTGGCCGAATATGGCCTATTATGTGTGTCAAGAAATGAATTAGTTTTCCTAGAATTTTGGTTGTTGTTGTTATGTGGATTCCATGTTGGAAATAAGAGTTTAATGATTCGAATTGGTATTGTAAGTGTAGTGGGTTGTATCCCGTTTTTGGAAGATTTTGTGTGTTTAGTTTGATTTTTATATTTATGGAAATGGCATGGTTAGAGTATGAATTGTTGGAGCAAATCATGATTTGAAATGAGAAATGTGTTAGAGTTGAGGTTCTCGGGTTTGGGGACCATTTCGGGTGGAATGGAATATTTGTTGGGTTGTTGGAAATATTGCATGAATTATTTAAAGAGTTCTTGAATGTTGTTTGAATGGTTTTGGATTGATAATTGAATATGCGTTAGTTTGATTACATGTTGGTTTGTAAGTATGTAGTTGTAGTAAGCATAATTGGAATATTGTTGGAATGTGTGGAGAAGGATTATTAATGTTGAATGTGTTTGAATTGATTATGGATATTGTTGGATTGATTGTTGGTGTTGTTGTGTTGTTGAATTCGGCCGAGTTGAATTCTCGGGGTTGGTCTATTTTCTTGAATGTTTTGCCCAAATTTCCGTAGAATTATGTGTAGTTTGGAAATGAGCTTCTAAATGCTTGGTTGACGTTGGTATTTATTAATGTTATGTAGATCTTGGAGAATGTCGAGATATAAGTTTGATTTGGATTAGCGTTGTGGGCGAGCGAGGTATGTAAAGCTTAACTCTTCTTTCTTTTGTCACGACCCCCCCGTGGTCGCAATGCGGCGCCCTATTTGGACACCCAAACGGACTTTCAGATCGAATCATTATAATTCAGCTTAGCTTAAATATCATACTCATCATTATTGAAGTGAAAATAAATACTATCTTAAGCGGTCGCGCGTGCAAGAGTGTCACATCAAAGTCAGAGGGGCGGCGGAATATACTTCGCCGAACATATATGCACATCTACAAACATAAGGGCCATTATGGCCACCATAACAAACGGGACCGCATTCAGATGCAAATCATAAACAAATCGAACATACATAGGACCCACGACCCACACATATGACTACAGGCCTCTACAAATCGAAACAGAACATATGACGGGACAGGGCCCCGCCGTACCCCAAATAATCATGTGTGCAAATGCGTATACATCACAAAAGATATATACCAACATACGGGCTCCGAATCAAAAGGAGCACTCGTAATAGCGAGAATGTGTGGCCTACTCGGCGCATCACGAACCTCCGTACTGCGGGCATGAAACGCGCCCCCGAAGAAAGGGGGTCGGTACGAAAGATGTGCGAGTATGTAAAGCATAAAGTACAGAAATCCAAACCATAACTGAAGTGAAGGGTACAGAGAGAAAATACCGGATCAAAGTATCAGAATCTGTACTGAAGACACATGTACATAATGCAAATAGCAAATCATGCATAAGGCTCAGGAACGTGGTCACCACTCCGACGCTGGTGCCACAACACAGCATACTCCAGAAGGTTTCAAATTTTCGTACAAACCCCGAACATATCATATCACACACATATCATATCGCGACGTCTCGCAAAGCAAAACAATTCATAGCATTAGCCATATCACGGATAACTCCATATACGGTAACCGGCCCTATGGCGAGGTCTCGAAAAACCGCCACACGAAACATACTTCCGAATTTATCATGGTGCGCACGATCACAAACCGGCCCGGGAACCGGTGAACGAAATCATAGTATAGGCACGAGCAGAGTAGTGCAGAAGCCATATGCAAATACATAATCAAATTCCAAGGATCGACAAACAAATACGTATACATATTCATATTAAGATCAGAAGGCTTAAAGTAAGCATTGGGTCTGTCGGAATTAATATACAAAAGTTGAGAGCCTTTAGATTTATAAAACGTTCGAAAAATACTTCTTAACTATTCTCTGAAAATTTAGTGTCGTTCACATTTAGAAGCTTTCATATCACTTATGGAACAGACCAGACGGAGTCTTAAATTCGTAGGCAAAGGTCCCATCTTTATGTCAAACCAAAGTAGATTAAATAAGACAAACGAAAGGAACCTTGGGACTAGTGGGCCCACCTCGGGTCAAATCGAGGCGGCGGGCATAAATCACGAACTTTAGACTCTATGGAGTCATCTATGTAAGTTTCGAAGCAATTCCATCACATTTGCGCAAATTATGGATATTCGAATAGTTTTCCAACAAAACATAGAAGTCATGATTCAATTGTACTGAATGAATAGTAACTAAAATCAAACTCGGGTTTCGATGAGCGAGGGGATAACCCCGAGGCCCAAATTCAAACCTAGTATCTCTAGGACATGCCAAAAGAAGAAGAGGGATAGCTTTACATACCTTACGCGCGTCTTACGCTCGCTCAAACTCAATTCCCGTTTCGCCCGAATCTACAAATGGTCAGGATTACCAAAGGTAAGTTATAGATTCTAAGTATTTAACTTAAGGTCATGTTGGTCTACCGAAATTTCGGCAGCACTTCCCCTATACATATGACATCCCCGAGAATTGTCTCGGCTCAAAACATCAACAACAACAACCCAACAACATCAACAATCACCATAAACTACATTATGGCACAAATAGTCTCCTTTCTACATAGTTCAATGATTTCCATCCAAACTTCACATCATCAAACTAATATCAACATTTTTCCATATTCATTAACTAACTCAAGATTACTCAAATATTTCAATAACATTTCAAGCAACCCTCAAGAATTCAAGCAATTCCGCTAATTCCATATTCTATCCAAAACTTCAACAAATGCGACGAAACTACCAAATCATCTTGTTTTCTTCCAAACTCATTAACAACAATCATAATTCACACTTAGAATCTCATTTCTATATTTATATAAAAATCATATAAAAATCACATAATTTGCCATAATGACATACATGCCATTTCAATGCCAAATTAAACCATCTAGCCTTCCTTTACATTATAATAATCATAACAACACAACTACCATGTTAAACAAAATAAATCCATCATTGTTCCATCATAACACCAACCACGGCCAACATGCCATATTTCTAACTTCATCCAATTTCATTCAACTTTCATTTCCAATACAAATTCCACAATAACCACAACTAGAATACAACATAAAATTCAACTCATCCTAACTATACAACATAACACCTATTCGGCCACATGCACACACATGCACACCCACTTTGCAAACTTCCATATTTCTATATATTATACTCATTTCCATATACTACAACACAAACAAACCTTCATAACATAAACAAAAGGGATGAATTCTTACCTTTTCCTTTCAACTTCTTCACTTAACTCAAGTGTGAGATTGATGAAACTAATGCTCAATCTTCCAAAACAACTACACCAAGTTGTAGAGGAGCCTTGAATTAGTAGGAATGTAACAAGAAAATAATTTTTGGAACAAGATTTTGAGGGACAAAAATTTGGAGCCATGGCCGAATGGCCTTCTCCATTGCTCCTCTTGTTTTTCTTTGTTTTTCTCTCTTTCTCTTGTCTTGAAAGTTCTAGGGGATTTGATGAATAATTGCCCCTTTATATTATTTCCTCACATGGCCAAATTATATGGGCTTGGATATTTTTCTCCCCTTTTTTTCAAGCTTGGCCGGCCACCCCCTTTGGGTTGGGCTTGGCTTGCTTATATTTTTTTTTTAAACTTTTCAAGCCCAATTATTTTGTCCATATTTTTGCTAGTCCATGAAGTCAATTTTCAAAATTCCAATTTTGCCCTTGGCCTTCCTCCGTATTTCCACATCAATATTTTTCATGAACAACACACATATATTATCTAAAATCAAAATAGCACCTCACCTCCTACAAGTCACAATTATTTCAAAATTTCCGAATACGCGAAGATGCGGGATATAACACTTTTGGCATGTCTTAGTTGTATATAGGCTACGACACGAGTCTCGAGGAAATTCTACTCTCACAATCCGAGCATGGCTATGATTCGCGTTTGTCTTTTGGTACTCGTATGTTGATGTGAGAAAATATTGGTTTTGATGTTGTTGGAAAAATGATCTTTAAAGTTGCACAAAAACTTGGTTTTCAAAAGAATTTTATTCTTAA
Source organism: Lycium ferocissimum (assembly GCF_029784015.1). Classification (NCBI taxonomy): domain Eukaryota; kingdom Viridiplantae; phylum Streptophyta; class Magnoliopsida; order Solanales; family Solanaceae; genus Lycium; species Lycium ferocissimum. The sequence continues at coordinate 14,619 of NW_026727499.1, forward strand.
ACGATGTTGAAACTACGAACGCTCATAACTTTCGACTAAGGGCTCGGATTGCCTCGATATCGTCGTGGGAGGTTGTATGACGTGTGATGAGTATGTTGTCCATAGGCGGGCCCGGCTCGGGTTGACACTCGTCCGTGGGTCCCGCGACCTTCCTTTGTACTTTTTTGATGACGTTTGAGAGAGTTTGGTATGACGGTTTTCCCGGTTCCCAAGTACGGTCATTTTACTTACTTTTTGAACCTATGATAATGATTTTATGCATATGGTTACTCACGACTCTGCTCGTGCGGTTTGTTGGTACATCGTTCGCCGGTTCCCGGCCGTTTTTGTTGTCGTGCGCACTATGATATATTCGGTGTTATGCCGTGTTACGGTTCCGAGACCTCGCCATAGGCCGGGTTCCGTTTATGGAGTTATGCCGTGATATGGCTTATGATGGGTTGTGATGATGTGTTGCGTTCGGGGTTGTACGGAGATTTGAAACCTTCTCGGTGTTATGCCGTGTTATGGCGCCATCGACGAGCGGGCGACCATATTTTACAGGCCCTTTTGCATGCTTTCTATTTTAAAAATAAACATTTGGCATTTTGGAAATGTACTTACTTTCGGTAATCGTTTCGAGTGTGACTCGATTATTTATCGTATTTTCTCGCTTTGCATACTCGTACATATTTCGTACTGACCCCCTTTCTTCGGGGGCTGCGTTTCATGCCCGCAGGTACAGACGACCAGTTTGGCGACCCGCCAGTTTAGGAGACCTATCCTGCTGTGTTGGAGTGCTCCTTTTATCTCGGAGCCTACATCTTGGTACATACTCGTTCGTTGCATATATGTGTGTGTGTGTTCAGGGGTACGGCGGGGCCCTGTCCCGTCATATGGTTCTGTTGGTTTGTTTAGAGGCCTGTAGACGTATATGTGGGTTATGTGCCTATCCGGTACGTGTGGTTTGTATATTATATGTTTTGGGCCGATATGCGCCATCGGACGCCTTGTCGGCTTTCGATATATGTATATATATGTGTTTGAGTTTGAGATGTGTTTGAAGCAGCGTTTGATATTCATATGTGCATAAGCCAGCTGTGTGTGATTCGGGTTTGACGAATGTGTTTGGGTGCCCAACTCGGGCACTAGTCACGGCTTACGGGGTTGGGTCGTGACAAAAGTGGTATCGAAGCAGTTTGTCCTCGGAATGTCTGGTAAAGCCGTGTCTCGTAGAGTCTTGTTTATCGGTGTGTTGTGCACCACATCTATAAACGGGAGGCTACGTGATATCTAGGGTGTTACTTTTCCTTGAATCTTAGATCGTGCGATAGAGCCGTGCTATTAAGGTGACTCTTTTTCGACCAATTGTTATATCTTTCGCCGATGCCTCCGAAGAAGGCAACGGCCAATTGGAAGGGCAAGGTGGTGGCAGGAGAGACTAATAGGGCGCCGAGAGTTACACGGGCACGTGCTCGGACTACGCCCGGTAGTGTGCTACAGTCGGAAGGTTCGGCCACTCCACCACCAAGGGACGCTGGAGCAGGTCCCTCAGCGCCCGCTCCCCAGCCGGGTACGGAGGATAGGACGCTGAGGGAGGCCGTACAGTTATTGACGACGATAGTGGTAGGACAAGCTCGCGGACGCGGGCAGAGAGGTACTGATGATGATGACAGGCGTGATAGCCTGAGGGTTCGCGATTTCTTGACATGCAGCCCCCCTGAGTTTTTCGGGTCTAAGCCCGACGAGGACCCCCATGATTTTATTCGGCAGATGAGACGCTCGTTGGGACTGGTCAGGGCTTCAGAGACCGAGTCCGTTGAGTTAGCCTCGCACAGGTTGCGAGATATTGCACTTAACTGGTATGAGTCCTGGGAGCTATCCAGGGGTGAGGGTGCTTCCCCAGCCACGTGGGACGAGTTTACGGCTGCCTTTCTCCGTCACTTTCTGCCCCCGGAGTTGCGGAGGGCGAGAGTTGATCGATTTTTACAGATACGACAAAGGGGTCGGAGTGTTCGTGAATACAATCTGGAGTTCGATTCCCTGGCCCGATATGCACCTACTATAGTGGCGGATATGGCCGATCGAATGCATCGATATGTGATAGGGTTGGACGTGCCTACCTGATTGACAGCTGCATGACAATGGCGGCGCAGACTGACATGGACATCGCCCGGTTGCGATGCGCACGCCCGTGGGATGGAAGACCGGCATCGTTGGCCGAGCGATCCGGTCCCGGTAGAGATCGTGATAGGAGGCCGCCCAAGAGGGCCAGATCAGCGGGGTATTCAGGAGATTCCCGCGGCGGGCGCCCTCGATGTCGGTCCGGTGGATATTTTCCGCCGAGGGCCGGGATACACAGTCTGTTAATAGGCGATTTGATGACATAGGACCGTCTAGGGCGGATCAGAGTTCCAGGGCCTTAGGTCCTCAGGCAAGCGGAGGTTCCAGTCAGATGAGACCACCCAGACCTCCGTGCCCCCACTGTGGGAGGTCTCACCCGGGGGAGTGTTTCCGTGCCAGCGGTGCTGTTTTAATTGTGGCCGTCGGGGGCCATCGATGAGGGATTGCCGGTCGGGGTTGGTTTGGGCGGTGCGGCGCAGCCTACCGGGTCAATTGCCGGTTCATCTTCTTCAGCAGCTACGCGCCCTATGGGTCAGGGTGTGCCGGCACCAGTAGGCCGTGGCAGAGGTCGCGGTGGAGCCCCCAGTGCTAGCGGTCCTTCAAACCGCATATACGCTTTGGCAGGTAGGCGGGATCCAGAGGCGGCACCGAATGCGGATGCAGGTATATAAGCCCTTTTTGTAATATTCTTAGGTATGTGTGTTTGTTGTATGAATGTTGTTTGATAGCGGCGAGTAGGGATCCGAAAGCCGATAATTAGGTATTTATAAATAACGACGCTCAAGGTATGTTTGTTGCCATAGAGAATTTGGGTATCTGGAACGGAAAGTAGGCATGTCCGTAGGTGAGAAGTTAGTGTCGAGGTTTGGAGAGGGCTAAAATAGTAAGTGTGTTATGAGAGCGTTTGGGAATCTGTTAGAACTTCAATTTACTCCAGATTACGTGATGAAAGTCATGTGATAAAGCGGACGCGATTATACTGGGAGTAAAGCATCGTATTTCATCGGAGTTCCGAAGTTAAGCGTGCTGGGGTGAGAGCAAATTCAGGATGGGTGACCCACAGGAAGTTTTTGGAAATCCTGCAAGTTCAGATGTAAGAGGCCAATGAGAAGCTAGGATTGCAGCATGATGTGTGAATGGAAAATTGAAAGACGAAATCTAAGCCGAGGAGCAATAGAAGAGTCCGAATTCGAGATAAAGAGTATGATTGGTAGGTACGACTATGTGTTATGGTGATAACGGGAATCTTCCCCGAGGTCCTTGTACGACTTTATAAGACTAGTTAAACATTCGAGGACGAATGTTCTAAAGGGGGGAAGGATGTTATATCCCGTATTTGGAACGTCGGGACGGTTCGGGTTAACTATGATAAGTTAGGGTAAGACCTTTCCGGGATATGAAGTCGAGACGTTTGACCTTCGATTTTGTCGTAGGACCTAAGTGTGTATGATGTTATTGGTATGGAAACATCAAAGAAACTTTGGGACCAAAGATGGAATATGTGGAAGTTGGCCAATTATTGAAAGAAATTGAGGAAATAAAATAGGCCATGTGGCCGGCCACCTTAGGAGTGGGCCATGGCCACATGGTTGGCCATTATTTGAAATAAAATATGAATGAGGACTCATTTTATCATCATCTCAAGACATTAGAAAAATCAAGAACATTGGAGAACAAAACCCATCAACCATTCGGCCAAGAGCCTTCAACGTCAAGACCAAGATTAAGCCTTCCCAAAAAAAAATTCTTCTAAGCAAATCTACTAAATCAAGGGTTCTTGATAACGTGGAGTTGTTGTTTCAAGCGTTGGATTGTTCGTTTTCATCCTTGGCCAACTTTGGACAAGTTGAGGAGTTGTGAAGAAAGGTAAGTTCTAATCTTGTTTTGTGAGTTATGGAAGGTTTAGGTGTGTTGTTGTATGTTAATATGGATGAAATTCATGAGAGTTTTGTATTTGAAGTTGAAGCCGTGTGTATGGTAGTTTAGCCGTGCATGTGTGTATGTTGTGTTAAAGGTGGTGCATGAGTTCTATGTAACATGTTTGCTTGTTGTAGAGTGTTGGAGTGAATGAAAATCATGAAGTATATATATGTGGTGTGAGGTTGGCCGAATATGGCCTATTATGTGTGTCAAGAAATGAATTAGTTTTCCTAGAATTTTGGTTGTTGTTGTTATGTGGATTCCATGTTGGAAATAAGAGTTTAATGATTCGAATTGGTATTGTAAGTGTTGTGGGCTGTTTTGGAAGATTTTGTGTGTTTAGTTTGATTTTTATATTTATGGAAATGGCATGGTTAGAGTATGAATTGTTGGAGCAAATCATGATTTGAAACCGAGAAATGTGTTAGAGTTGAGGTTCTCGGGTTTGGGGACCATTTCGGGTGGAATGGAATATTTGTTGGGTTGTTGGAAATATTGCATGAATTATTTAAAGAGTTCTTGAATGTTGTTTGAATGGTTTTGGATTGATAATTGAATATGCGTTAGTTTGATTACATGTTGGTTTGTAAGTATGTAGTTGTAGTAAGCATAATTGGAATATTGTTGGAATGTGTGGAGAAGGATTATTAATGTTCGAATGTGTTTGAATTGATTATGGATATTGTTGGATTGATTGTTGGTGTTGTTGTGTTGTTGAATTCGGCCGAGTTGAATTCTCGGGGTTGGTCTATTTTCAGGGGAAGTCTTTGCCCAAATTTCCGTAGAATTATGTGTTAGTTTGGAAATGAGCTTCTAAATGCTTGGTTGACGTTGGTATTTATTAATGTTATGTAGATCTTGGAGAATTCGAGATATAAGTTTGATTTGGATTAGCGTTGTGGGCGAGCGAGGTATGTAAAGCTTAACTCTTCTTTCTTTTGGCATGTCTTAGTTGTATATAGGCTACGACACGAGTCTCGAGGAAATTCTACTCTCACTGTTACACCTCGCATTTTATACGTTTGAATATTCCGAGTTAATGTCGGGAAGCTAAGGACAAGGTTAAATTTTTTTAGAATGCGTAAGGTTGTTTATTCATCCCTTGTATTGGAATGGAGCGTTAGGGATAAATTTGGAATGAGGAAATATTGGAGGCTAAAAGTTGGAGAAATATTTCGTGAAATGGCTAGCCAATTGTTATAAGTCAAAAGGGGGCTTATGTGTTCATCTCATAGTTGTGGGGAGTTATATATGTATATGGGTAGTCAAAGATGACAAGCAAGACCATTTAGTCATCTTTTATGACTTGGGAAAATTCTAGAAATTTGAAGAATAATTTGGAGGAAAAGGAAAAAAAAAAAAAAGAAAGAAAAGAAAAATCAAGGGCATGGCCGGCCAAGGGCCATGTGCTTGGCCATGTGACCATAGCTAAGTATATACATGGACAAGTCTTGCAAGGGAAGGCAAAAGTTATCATTTAACTCTCTAGAAATTTCAAGAGAAACGAAGAAGAAAAAAAAAGGAGAACACGGCCAAGCATGGCTGAGTTCAGTCCATGGAAAAGTTGAAGGAGAAAAATTCTTTTCTTCATGTCTTCCTACTAATTAAGAGGTTCTCTACGCCATGGAGTAGTTGTTGAAGCAAGAGAAGCGCTCTTTCCATGCAAAACCCACCTTAATTTGAATGGAGGAGAAGTATGAAGAAGGTGAGATTTAATTCTTATTTCCATATGTCATGCATGATTTGTACATGTTGTGCAACGTAGAAATGAATGAAAAACATGGGAATATGGATATGGAAGTTGAGCCATGAAAGTTGTGTTATGGCCGTGGGTGTGTGTGTTATATGTCTAGGGGTGACGAATTAATTCTAATTAACATGTTGAATGTTGTAGTGTGTTGAAATGAATAAAATTCATGAAGTTGTGTGTGAATGGTGTGTGGCCTAATGGTGGTGGTTTTATGTGGAAGAAATGGGCAAATTTTATTTAGTAGTTTACTTGTCGTTGTTGTGAATCTTATGATGTAAAATGAATGATTGATGATTCAAATTGGAGATAAGAGTGTTGTGGGCTGATTTGGAATATAATGGGGTTGTAATATGATTTCTTGTATTGATGTGATAATGCTAGCGTATGGAATTGTAGATATAGTTTATGAATTTGGAAGAAGAAAAAGTGTTATTGATGCTCCTAATGTAGTTGGAAGATTTCGGGTTCCATGGCTTAGTGTTTGCATTGTTTCGAATATTATATGGATTGCTTGAAACGTTCTTGAATCATGTTTGAATGGTCTCGGATTCATACTTGAACATATGATCAATAATGTGAGTTTGAATGAATGTAGTTTATTTGAAGGTAAATGGAATGTTGAGGAATTGAATTGAATTGAATATCGAAGTATTGTTAGTGTTGATGTTGTTTTGGTGTGTGAATTCCCGGGTTGTTGTTGATTGGAATCGTTAATTGGAATCTCGGGGATGGCGCATTTACAGGGAAATGTGCCAAATTTCTATAGACAAATGTTGATTCAAGATTTGGATTCTTAAAGGCTTCTAATCAATGTTTGGTAAACATGACCAAATTGTAGATTTTGGCGAAACTGGAAGCTGAATTTGGAGTACCAGAAGGAGCGGAAAGAGGTATGTAAGGTTTCCCCTTCCTTTCTTGGCATGTCTTAGACGTAGTAGGCTCGAATGCGTACCTCGGGGACAATCCCTTTCCTAGAAATCCGAGATTGAAAATAGTTACTATTCATTCAGTAAGATTGAACCAAAAGTGCATGAATTGCGAAAGAAGTGTCCAAATATCCTAGAACTGGCATAAAGAGGACCCGATTATCTTAAATCATTATAAATAGTGTTATGACACGTAGCATATGTAAATATGTCTATGATGACCGTGACAACGATAACGCTAAGTAAGAACATATGTCCATGATAAGCATGACAAAGGTGATTCCCTCGACTAAGGTGAAGAATATGATCCTATAACGATAACGATGGAGTCGAAAATGAACAAAATGCCTACGTTAGATATGTAGACGATATACTTTGCTATACAAATGAAAATATGGGCATATTAAACTATTTACGGATATCCCAATTCTATTGTAAGGTAATGACTATCCTAAGGATTCTAAATACATGGAATTATGCCTTACGACCCCGATTGATGTGTGTGCCCGACATACGTATATATATATGTATATGATAGTAGAATCGGAGCGCTATAGACGCTGATATATATGTATATGGTATGAGTATATGTATATGATAGCGAGAATCGAGCGCTATAGACGATATATGTATACGATATGAGTATATGTATTTGATGAAAGAGCCGGGCGCTATAGACGCCGATATTTATACGTGAAATATGCATATATTTACGGGGGAAGATGGGGATAAGGGCGAGCGTTATATACGCAAGGGGGAGCGTTATATACGCGTATCCACCGATCGGTTGGAGTATGGCACATGATATCGTCCGGACGCGGGATGCGCGGGATGCCGGACGCGCCCGATGTATATGTATGGTTAAATGGATCGGCCGCCGACGCCGCGGCAATATGATATACTCTATTTTTATGTATATATGTATATATATATGAGTAAGGAAAGCTAAGAAAGCACAGCATCTGTCACGACCCAACCCCGTGGGCCGTGACTGGTGTCCCACTTGGACACCCATACGTACCTACCTAACAGATCCGACATACCAAATTGCTAATCCCGTTTAACATACATAGATGCATACAGATATAAGGTGCATCGCACGAACATACATATACACATATACATACTGAAACCTGTACAGAAGCCGTTAGGGCTATTATATCCGACAAAGTCGCATATCGCACGTACCTACCGGGCAGTGACAACCCACAAACCCACAGACATGTCTGTAGACCTCTAACATACAGAACAGAATCAGAAGACGGGACAGGGCCCCGCCGTACCCAAATAGTCATATATACAGAACATATGAATAACAGAAGATATATATACCAAAAGTATCAGCCCCGGATCAAAGGGAGCTCTCCAAACAGCAGACTGATAACCTAAACTGGCGGCGTACCGTGCGGCGCGTCCGTGCACGCGGGCATGTAACACGGCCCCCGAAGAAGGGGGGTCGGTACGAAGATGTACCGAGTATGTGTAAAGCGGAAACAAAATATACATAATTAAAATAAAAGTCGGATATGTAAAATCATAGCGAGACGAGAAGTACAAAGAGCGGACATGACTAATCGGATTCATAGCGGAGTCGGACTTTCATTTAACGTACAGACAGAATCTTATTATGTCAGATTTAGGAATTGCGGCTGACAGAGGCACAATGCAGATCAGAAATACAGAAGTGTGACAGACAGACTCTCAGACAGAACCAGATCTCAAATGTATGTCAGACAGAATCAGAGTCCGAATCAGACGTACATAAGCGCATAAACACGAGAATCATGCATGCAGTCATAACCATATACGGACATACATATCGTATATTAAATCCCAATCACATACGGACGGATCCGGCCCTTTAATAAGGGACGCGCGGTAACGTAACCGGCCACTCGTAGTACGGGACGCGGTGGATTACGGGCATCGGATCAAATGCCATCCTGGCCGCCATCCCCGTAATATCACATAATCGGATCATATCGGATCATATCGGATACGAACGGATCCCGGCCCGCACATCCGAGGGACGCGGTGAACAATGCGGTGAGGTGCACGAATCACGAACACGGCCGGCGCGATGAAGGAAGCGTTGAGGCGTCCACGAACAGACAAATGAGAAACCATATGCATACAGACCGACATACAGACTTAATAAGACTGAAATAGTTCAGAAAACAGATCAAATCGGAGTAGTCAGGTTATAGCAGAACAGAGTGTCCAGAATCGTTCCAGATGTCAGACTAATATCGAGATTCAGATAGATGGTCACAATGCTCTTTAATTAGCGGACGGAAACATAATTAAGAGTTACTTATGAAAAGCGAACAGAATCGGATCAACTTGAACCATATCGGGAGTATCAGGGTATTATGGGCCCACCTCGGACCCAACCATAGTAAAGTACGTAAATTATGGATACCAAACCATTAGGGAGTCGTTCATAATCATCTTAAAGTGTTTCGACTCCGTTTATGGAAGTTACATACTTATAGGTCAATTCAGAGGAAATTGGTTCAATCTTACTGACGGATTTTGCGCTAATTTCAATCTCGAATTGTGAGAAGCAAAAGTGTCGTCGAGGCTCGCTGTCAAGCTTTGTTAGACTCGAACATGCCGAGAGAAAGATAGGGAAGGCTTTACATACCGGATTGCGCCTTACGCTCCTCAAATCTCGTCCCGTTTCGTCCAAAAACTGCAAATGGTCATCTTTACCAGTTACTATTCATGCAAGTTAACATTTCACTCTTGGGTTTCTTATTTGGCTACCGAAATTTCGGCAGCACTTCCCCTATAAATATGACACCCCCGAGATTCAACTCGGCTCAAAACACCAACAACAACAACCACACAACATCCTTAACAACAACAACAATCGAACTAAAACGCATTCTAACATGAATAGTACTACTTTCTTCATAATATCACAACTTCCATTCTAACTTCAACAATGCAACCCAAAGCTACCAAACTACATTATTTTCCTTCCAAACTTATTAACGATAACCATAATTCATATTTAAACCTTACTTCCATACTTATACAAAAATCACATAAAATTCACCAAATTCCCCATAACAACATACAACCATTTTCGATGCCGTTTCAATTCATTAAACCTTTATTTATGTCATAGGAATCATCACAACACAACTAACATATCAAACAAAAATAATTCATGTTCATCCTAATCTTCCACAACTCACGGCCAACTTTCATATTCCCCAACTTTCACTAATTTATTCAACTTTCATTTCCAATACAATTTTCACCATAACTACAACTAAATTACACAATAATATTCAACATATTTTTCATGCACAACTATGTACATACACGGCCACATCTATATATATATACATATACACGGCTAAGCACATACACACCACCACTCCATGATTCTCTTCTAGTTTCAATCCTCATAACATGTATATTTATTCCATAACATAAAACATGGAAATCTTACCTTTTTCCAATAAATTCTCCTTGCCACCAAGTCCACTTTCTTGCCAAACCAATTATACCATCTTGGAGAGGAACTTGAGCTTAGTAGTAATTCCAAGAGGACGGATTTTTGAACCAAGGAATTGAGCTCCAAGAATTTTTCTTCTTTTTCTTTCTCTCTTTTCTCTCTTGGCCGATTCTCTCTTCTCTTTTTTTCTTGATTTTTCTTTTGTTTTCTTGAATCTTCTAAGGCTAAGGATCACTTATATAATTAATTTGTCACATGATTTAATTAATCATGGACTTGGGCTATTATTTTGGCCATGGCCGGCCACCTTAATATGTTGGGCCTTGTGTTCTTATTTTTTTTTTTTGGCCCAATTCTTCATGAATCATGTTTGGCAATTCCCGAAACAAATTTCCAAAATTCCAATTTTGCCCTTAGGCCTTCTCCATTGTTTCCGCATTTAAATTCCCATAACCGGCATACACTTACTAAGAACAATTCAAACATGGCCTTCTTTCTCACAATTCACAATTATTTCGAATTTTCCGATTATGCAAAAAGACGGGATATAATAGCATCTGCCCAAGGGCACTTATATGTACAGGTTATCTTATTTATCCTATGGTACGGTCTATGTTTCCATACAGTTCTACTCATATGCACAGGTTACTCTGCCATACTATGATATGTTCTATGCTTCCATACAATTAATGTTCATAAGTACAGGTTACAGTTTTACACGATATGCCTCACATGTACAGGACACTCTCTCACATGATTACATTTCTCTCTATGTTACCGTTCATGCCTTACATACTCAGTACATTGCTCGTACTGACGCCCCTTCTTGTGGGCGCTGCGTTTCATGCCGCGTGTACACCCGTACGAGTAGAAGCTATTAAAAGATGATCCCGGCAACGTTGGCAAGCTCCACTCGCCCCGGAGAGTTGCCGAGTCGCATACACGTGCTATGGTTCATGATTACGAGTTAGAGACTTTGCGAACAACAAGTCATGGGTATTGGGTTGTCGTGTGTAGCGGCTCCAACGACCAACATATTATTATGTTTCATGTCACGGGTCTTATATGATGTCGATTTTATTTATGAAAAAAAAAGTTCTATGTATTCCTACTAGTTCATAGGTTCATATGTGTAATAAGAGTTAGCGGGTTCGCTCGGCTCCGAACAAGGGTCGGGTGCCCATCACACCCTAGTCAAGACCGGGGGTGTGACAAAGTGGTATCGAGAGGTCGGTCCAAGGGTTGTCGCAAAGTCTTGTCCGGTAGAAGTCCTTTTATGGGTGTGAAGCCGGCCACATTTATAAACGGAGGCTGGGCATCTAGGAATGGTTGACCTTCTTTTCATGTCATGAGATCGTGCGATAGAGCCAAGTCATAGGAGATAAGATCCCTTATAATAATCGTGGAATTCCGCGGCATCCGATGATCGGCGGAAAAAGGCGAGGGATGACATGAAAGTCAAAAGAGATAGGTCGGATGGATATATTTGTTTTGTTATGTGAAGAATGGGAGCCGTCATAGGAAAATAGGTATGCACCAGGCGGAAGGTGAATATTGAGAAGAGAAAAGGGTAAAACGGTACATGTAAAAGAAAGGACGTGTTACGAAAATGTTTCAGAATCGGTAAGACTTTGACTTGCTCCAGAACATGTAATGAAGGTCATACGAGGAAGCGAACGCGATGATATCAGCATTAAGGCACCGGATTTCACCAAAGTTTCGAGGTTAAGCATGCCCAGGCGGGAGCAATTCTAGGATGGGTGACCCCCTGGGAAGTTTACAAGAAATTCAACATTTTCAGACTTACGAGATAAATGAGAAGTTGGGTTAGCCTAAGGGAAACTACGACATATGGGATGGTTGGAGAACATAAGAAGACGCGTAGGACGAGGCAAACTTGCTTGGTAAAGCGAGGCAGGAAGTGCATCACAGCCCTGGGAATTAGGATAGGCTTGAACAGCGTTGGGACGTATTTTGTGGGCTAGTCGGTAGTAATTATATATATGTGAATGTGTGAGATATCCCGCACCTAATTGTATTGGTGGACATGTAAATCCCAGCAACCGAAGTTACGGTACAAAAGGCATTAATCGAGTAAGGGTACCGAAGTTCGAGTGACAGCAAGAGTAAATGGTACAAGTGTTGCAAAGTAAGTTATTATTAATCTACTATAGATTGAGGTTGGGAATGAGGATATGAGACGAAGTATAAATGGATAATGGTATAGGTACACCCCAAAAGGGGGGAAGCAGGTGGGGGAAGTGTAAGGATGAGATATAGACAGTTGATACGGTAGTGTGTTTGATATGAACGCTCGAGTTACAAACGAGACCTCTCACTGAAGTGAATTAGTAAGGTCGGGGAAACCGACAATAAGTGGATAAAGGTCCGGATAATGCTTAAGGCAATATACGAAGTTCGCACAAACTTTGAGTAGTGCGACGCCAGAAAATGGACGTATATGAAGAGAAAGAGTATGTCAAAGAGAACGGTATTGGATAGCTTAAGAGCTAATATGAAGGATGAAAATAGCTTTGAAAAGGGAGCTCCCCCGAGATGCTTATGCGACCCCACCGGATTAGTCGAACATTCGAGGACGAATGTTCCAAAGGGGGGAAGGATGTTACACCTCGCATTTTATACGTTTGAATATTCCGAGTTAATGTCGGGAAGCTAAGGACAAGGTTAAATTTTTTTAGAATGCGTAAGGTTGTTTATTCATCCCTTGTATTGGAATGGAGCGTTAGGGATAAATTTGGAATGAGGAAATATTGGAGGCTAAAAGTTGGAGAAATATTTCGTGAAATGGCTAGCCAATTGTTATAAGTCAAAAGGGGGCTTATGTGTTCATCTCATAGTTGTGGGGAGTTATATATGTATATGGGTAGTCAAAGATGACAAGCAAGACCATTTAGTCATCTTTTATGACTTGGGAAAATTCTAGAAATTTGAAGAATAATTTGGAGGAAAAGGAAAAAAAAAAAAAGAAAGAAAAGAAAAATCAAGGGCATGGCCGGCCAAGGGCCATGTGCTTGGCCATGTGACCATAGCTAAGTATATATATGGACAAGTCTTGCAAGGGAAGGCAAAAGTTATCATTTAACTTGTTATATCCGGCATTTTTGCATATTCGGAAAATTCGAAATAATTTGACTTATGAGAAAGGAGGCCATATTTGGATTTATTTTAGTATGTGTATGCCGGTTACGGAAGTTTGAATGTGGAAACATTGGAGAAGGCCTAAGGGCAAAATTGGAATTTTGAAAATTTATTTCGGAAATTGCAAAATATGATTCATGGAAAATTGGGCTCAAAATAATAAAGAGATTGAGGCCCAATTGGAAGAATGACCGGCCATGTCCATGGCCCAATCCATGGAAAATTATTTTCCCATGTGATAATTATGGGACCATAAGATAAATAAGCCATCTTATCTTATGGAATGTTCAAGAAAACAAAAGAAATTGAAAGAAAAAAAAAGAAGAGCGAGTTCGGGTAAGGGAGAAAGAAAGGAAAGAAAGAAAAGAAAAAAATTCTAGCTCTTTAATCTTGGAAAAAATTTGGGATTTGTTGTGCAATACTACTAAGTGCAAGATTCTCTACAACTTGATATAAATATCTTGGCAAAAGGGGAACTCTAGAGACAAGTGAGGAACTTGGAAGAAAGGTAAGAATTTTATGCTTTTGATATGATATGGAAGGTATATATGCATGATGTAGTGTGTGGAAATAAATGAAAAGCATGAAAATTTTGGTGTGCTAGAAGTATATGCATGTTGGCCGTGTATATGTGTATGTGTTGCAAGTATAGGATGACTTGAATTCATGTATTAATCTAGTGGTTGTTATGGTAGAAATTGTGTTGGAAGTGAAAGTTGAATGAATTAGTGAAGGTTGGAAAAAACTAGTATGTGGCCGTGGGATGCAAGGGGTGAAATGGAAATGAAATAAGTTGTTAGTATGTTAAGTGTGTTATGATGAAGTAAATGAAAGGATAATAATTCTTGTCATCATGGAAAAATGGTTTCTATGTGTTATGAGAAATTATGCAAGTTTGTAGTAACTTATGTAAATATGGAAATGAAAGTAGTGAGAGGCAAATTAGGATTCTCATTGATGAAGTTGGAAGATATAAATATGTCATAAGCATGTTTGCTAAAAGATTGGAAGTTGTGGGTGAATTATGTCTTTGGTAGGAAACTTGTATATTGTGTATATCTTATGTATACTTGGTGAAAATGATATGATATGCCTCGGATTGTCTTTGTAATGATCTTGATTAATATGTTGAGATTGAATTGGAAATACGAAGTTGGAAACGAAATTATTGTGTTATGTCGGAAGGATGGTTAGTTGTGCCATATTGCGTATTTTGCAATACTTGTTGTTGTTGTTGGATTGTTGGGTTGTTGATATGATATTTGAGCCGAGATGATTCTCGGGGATGTTATACATATAGGGAAGCCCGAAATTTCGGTAGCCAAATGTGAACCTAAGATTGGAATGTTAATCCTCATGAATAGTAAGCTGGTAAAGGTGACCATTTACGGATTTTTGACGAAACGGGATTGGAGATAAAGCAAGCGTAAGACGTCGCAAGGTATGTAGGCTTACCCCTTCTTTCTTTGGCATGTCTTAGACGTGTAGGCTTGATTTCACGCCTCGGGGACTTTCCAAATTCTAGGAATCCGAGATTGAAAATGGCTACTATTCATTCGGTAGAATTGAAGAGAGATGCTTATGTATAGTTGCAAGAATTGTCCAAGTGTCTAGAAATTGTACGAATAGGATCCAATTACCTAAAGACCCTAATAGGTAATGTCTGAAGCGTATTATACGTAAATTCTGCATGCCGCCACGTTTGGCCGACGTGGGGCCACGCGTCCCGGGTTTCCGTATGACGTACCGTTTGACATATCTTTGTGAAACTTAAAGAAAGCCTTTGGCTATTATCTTACTTACTATACAATAGTTGTTTGATGGTTCCTTGAATTGTATGATATGTTTGATACGTAAAGTGTCCGTGGAGGGTTCATAACTTTTACTTATTAATCCCGGTCAACTTTGAAATACGTTTATGCGCTTTTAAATGACGATGAATATAGTTGGTCCTTGAGTTTTGGAACAAGGAATTGGTTATTTACTTGTTATATGCATATGACCTCTCTTTACTACTTGCTCGTGCGTATTATGCTATGTCCTCACCGAGTCCGAGGTAGGGTATGTATTCGTGCACGAACTATTGCATTGTTCACCGAGTCCCTCCCCCGGAGGGCCGGGTCTTATTCATACATATACGATTCACTTACCGAGTCCCTCACGGCTGGAGGGCGGGTGCGGCATGTGCGTATGATTATATGATTACCATACATGATGTTTGTACGATTTATTTACCGAGTCCCTTGGCGGAGGGCCGGGTACGTTATATGTGCTTCCGATTTAATGATGTGATGTGGGTATACATGATACATGTTTCTCGGGTGAGTTCGGTTTTCACGACCCCGTGCTTAAGTTGATATAGTCTAGATTGGTTACGGTTCTATTTACGTGTTCTTGCCTTACATACTCGGTACTATTTCGTGCCGACCCCCGCTTTCTTCGGGGGGGGCCGCGTTCATGCGCGCGGTACGGATATACGTCGGGTGAGCCGCCCACTTAGGTCCCTGTTCTATTTTTGAGAGAGCTCCCTTGTTCGGAGCCCGGATTTTGGTACGATTTTTGCTATGTTCATGTATATACGGTTCGGGGTACGGCGGGGTCCCGTCATTAAATATATACATATATCCGTATGTTTTTTGTGTATAGAGGCACACGGACATAAAGTGTGGGTTATGGTTCCGTACGTACGGTATGTGTATGCGATATATGTTTGGGCGGTTATTTACCGCGGCCCTCGCCCGCTCGCCTATGTATGTATTTATGTAATATGATGGCCGTGTGTGGCCTTTGTTGGTATTTTACGAGTGCGGTAAATTTTTGGTTGGTAGGAAAAACGGAGGAAACTGCGGATTTTCCAAAATATTCGAGTTATTATCTTATTGATTTTCTGGTTAACGTATGCGCCACTGTGTGTTAGCACGTATGGGTGCCCAGTTCGGGCGCTAGTCGCGGCCCACGGGGTTGGGTCGTGACATAACTCTCTAGAAATTTCAAGAGAAATGAAGAAGAAAAAGAAAGGAGAACACGGCCCGAAGCATGGTGGAGTTCGATCCATGAAAAGTTGAAGGAGAAAAATTCTTTTCTTCATGTCTTCTACTAATTAAGAGGTTCTACGCCATATAGTTGTTGAAGCA
>NW_026727500.1:0-32662 GCF_029784015.1 Lycium ferocissimum
TACTCGTACTCTCGAGTTATACGTCATAACCTATTACTACACTTTTTCGTTGTCTCGCTTCCTTTTTATTCCTTTCTTTCCATTAGCTCCTTCTCTTCACCAACCTGATTCACACCGTCCTACGTGTCCTTTTAAGGTTTCTGGCCGCTCCACATACTCTAACCTCTCTTAGACTATTCCAATCTCTTATTCACTCCTTACGTCTGAATTTATAGGATTTTCGGAAAACTTTCCAAGGGGTCACCCATCCTGAAATTTCTCTCACTTCAGCATGCTTAACCTTGAGACTTTAATGAAATCGGGTGCGTTAATGCCGGTATGATCGCGTCCACCTCACCGCACAACCTTCATTACATATCCTAGAGTACGTCGGAGCCTTACCAGATTTCAAAACGTCCCCACAACACCTTTTACCAGCTATCTGATCGATACATTCCTGTTCATCACAATTCTTTTTCCTTCATACCCTTGTCTTAGTCATGTCACTTTATCCAAACCTGCCGATCCTTTCTAAATCATCGCCTAGTAGCACAAGTCCTTCCAAATTTCTTACTACCATATTTCCACCAACGTCTTATTTCCTATGTCTCTGCTCATTCCACAGCTAACTTATTCCTGGAGGGCAGCCGTGCTTTACAGCTTAGTCAACTTTCATCGCTACTATCAACCCGACTTTTTCGAAATACTTTCCAACTTGTACCCCATTCTCGTATTATTTCCAAAAAAAAATAAAAAAAAATTGGCAGAGTTTCCTCTGTATTCCTTACTATTCCAAAACCTACACGCAGGAAATACCAACAATGCCTCACAGGGCCATCACCATATACATACATCATATTATATCGCATCGTATCATAGCAGCACAGGGCCCTTAATATTCACAAAAGTCCAAAAATGTTGGTTTACCTCATATATAAATCACGACTACACGTGTCACACTTTCGCGCTTACTTTCCTTTTCAATGTTCAACTTCACATTTCAATCGTACGTCAATACCGTACTTGACATATAACTTTCATACCTTTACTTACCTGCGTGCTTGGTAACTTTCAATACCGCTAGTCGTTTCCGTCTGTCAACGCCATTTTTCTGCCGAAATCAAAAGTTAGTATCCGAAATATTATTTCCTATGACTTGGCTCTATAGCACGATCTAAGAGGTGAACGAAGAGTAACCATCCTAAATGCCCGTAGCCTCGTTTATAAATGTGGCCGGCTTCACACCCATAAACGGACTCTACTCCGGACACGACTGCAGACAACCCTTGGACTGAACTGCTCTGATACCACTTTGTCACACCCCGATCTTACTAGGGTGTGATGGGCACCCGACCCCGTATTCGGAGCCGAGCGAACCCGCTAACTCTTATTACACATATGAACTTATGAATTAGTAAGAAATGAATACATAGAAATTTTTTTCCATAAATAGAATCTGACATCATATAAGACTCGTGACACGAAACATAATAACATATCGGCTACTGGAGCCGCTTACACATGACAACCCAATACCCACGACTCTGTCCGCAAAGTCTACAACTCGGAACGAACATCATGGCACATATGCTTCCGACTCGGCGGCACTCGAGGACAAGTGGAGGCCTACCAACCTGGCCCGGACATCTTCTATGCTAACCGCTCATACGAGTTCACACTGCGTGACATGAAACGCGACCCCGAAGAAGGGGTCGGTACGAGCAATGTGCGGTATGCGCAAGGCATAGATGGTAATATATAAAGAAACGTAATCATGTGCAATAACAATATGGAGATGCAGAGCATATCATGTGAGAGAGTATCCTATACATATGAGACATATCATGTGTAAGGGAGTAAGCTATACATATGGAACAGGTAACCTGTACATATAGGACATATCATGTGTAAAGGCGCGCTTTTTGCATACATGTGGAACATATCATGTAAAGTCAGAATACGTACGTACGGAACATATCATGTAAAACTGTGACCTGTGCATATGAGTGCCCCTGGGGGCGGATGCCATGCATGCTTGTACGGTCATATGGCATCATAGCGCCGAACAAGTCGGCTTGCCCACATAGCGCCGAAATACGTCGGCTCGCCCCGTATATCCGCGTCGGGCATCCGCGTCGGGATGATAAGCTGGTGACACGGTGGCAATGAAACATGTCTCCTTCCCATTCCCACATATACATGTATCCCGTCCCCCAACCCGTATACGGGTATGGCGTGCATGAGAGCCCAAAGAAAGTCGTGCTCGTCGGAGGGACGTAAGGTCGAAAACCTCGATCGCGTTATGGAGTAATCGGGGTCGCTTTGTCTCACCTTGAAGGACCAATGATTATAAGGCGAGACTACCAACGGAGGATAACATATTAAGAGAGCGTAGAACATATCATATCGTACCGTATCATATCATATCATATCATGTCATAGCATATCGTGTCATATCATAGCATATCGTGTCATGTCATAGCATATCGTGTCATAGACATTTTCTCATATTTAGCATCATCTTTGTCATCATAGAATCATAGTCATTGCTTTAGTCATGAAAACTTTCAAAACCGTAAAACTTGGATTTGGAGAAAAATGAATACTTTGGAAAGCATTTAGGAACTTTCATGAAGAAAATCATGCATGGGAATCGAGGGATTAGTTAAAACAAATATTATTTAGTAGTCGGAATGATGTCCAAAAGTTTCCTTTAACTGTAATACGGAAATAAGCCAAATGGAGCCATAGGAGGAAATTAGGGAATAGTGGGCCCACCTCGAGTCAAATGAGGCGGCGTACACAATTGACGTATAATACGTTTCATGGCATGACTTACGAGAGTCTTAGGGTAAACGGATCCTATTCATGCAAGTTTCAGGTGTTTAGACAATTCTTTCAACTATTCATAAAGCATTTAATTCAATTCTCTTTTGAATGAATAGCGGTCAAGTTCAAGCTCGGATTTCTAGAATTAGAGTAGTCCCCGAGACACGTATTCAAGCCTATTACATCTAAGACATGCCAGAGAAGGAAAGTGAAACCTTACATACCTCTTTCTGCTCCTTCTGCTACTCCAAATTCAAGTTGCAAATCCGCCAAAATCTACAATTTGGTCATGTTTACCAAACATTGATTAGTGCATTTAGAATTGGATTCTTAAATGAAACTTGGCTACGAAATTTCGGCAACACTTCCCCTGTAAATACACCATCCCAAAATCCAACTCGGCTCATTTAATCAACAATAACAATCGGGGAATTCAACCCGGCCAAAGTATCAATAATACCAACAATTATTCTAACAATGCTTTAATATTCAATTCAATCCAATTCAATTCAATTCAATTCACATAATCTTCCAACAACTCAAACAACATACTACTTTATCAGAAACCTTCAACCTCAACAATATCCATACATTTCATCATCGCATAATCCATAACGACGACAACTAGAATGTCAAATAACATCAATTTACATTAACTTACCAAAGCTCTATTATCCGACCATAACCACTTCTTACATATTTTCATGCATTTTCATCTATCCCTTTACATTACAACAACAAACAACATTCCACATAGAATCAATCCATTCTTTCCATGCAACACAACACAACACGACCAACTCATACGACACAACACATATAACATAACACACGACAACACTACTCCAAACGGCTACCATTCCAACATATTATATTCATGGTTTTTCATTCCTTTTACATTATGGATTTCACAACACAACAATCAAACTACCAAAATAAAATCAATTCATCACACCTCCACAACACTACTTCTATTCGGCCACATCAACAACTTCCCTATTTCCATAAATTACATCATTTTCTACATGCTACAATATTCACGACCATCCATAACACATGAAAGAAGATTGAATCATACCTCTTTTACTTGCCTCCAACTCACGGCTAGGATTGGTTCTTTGCAAAACGAATGGTTTTCTTTCTCCAACAACTACTCCATGATCATAAGGACCTTCTAATTAGTAGGAAAACAAGAAGAAAATAATTCTCCATGATCAAGATTGAGGGAAATTTGGTTTTCGGCTAGCCCTCATCCGTTTTTCTCCTTCTTTTTTCTCTATTTTTCTTGAATTTTCTAGAGCCAAAATGATGAATACTTACCTTCTTTGACCATCCTTCCATATTTATATTAATATGGCACATGACCATGCACATGGCCAAGCACATGGCCGGCCATGTGCCCTCCTTTCTCTTTTTTTTTTTCTTTTCCCTCAATTTTCTCTTCAAATCTCTAGAATTTTCCAAATGATAAAAGATGAATTCTAGCCTTGTCATCTTTGTCCACAATATGTTTTTGGCCACCAAAGCATAAGATGAACACATATTTTATTGCATGGCTTGCAACAAGTGGCCAAGGCACGGAGTGGGACCACGGCCACATTGGCTTTTTCCAAAAATTCATGAACTAGTAGAAACTTCTAAATTCCATATTTGTCCTCGATATTCCATGCCCATGATATTTACAAATGACTTGCGCATTAAAACAAGACCGGAGAATGGCCTTGCCCTTAACTTCCCGCAATTATCTTACAATATTCCAACGTACAAAATGCGGGATATAACAAAACTCTGCCAAAATTTTCCCAGAAACAAAAAGAGAACGAGATATGGGTTTGTGATATGCCTTGAAAGGTCGTGTCAATAGTAAGGATAAGACTGACCAGAAAGGGTAAAAGGTTAAGAAGTGTTCCACTATAAAATTGATTACGAACAGGATATTATGTGAATATAATAAGGATTGTTATGAAAATGAGCGAAACCTAGCAAGGAAGTGACTAAAGGATATGACGTGATCTATGTGACTAAGGTATGAAGGTGGGCTACTGATCG
Organism: Lycium ferocissimum; assembly: GCF_029784015.1. NCBI lineage: Eukaryota > Viridiplantae > Streptophyta > Magnoliopsida > Solanales > Solanaceae > Lycium > Lycium ferocissimum. The sequence continues at coordinate 4,858 of NW_026727500.1, forward strand.
AAAAAGAAGGGATTTATGAAGTTTTCTATAGGGAAAGCTCAGGATAGAGATTATGAGAAAACGAAAATGATAGCGAGCACAAAAGAAGCAGGGTTTAATTGGAAGAAGGAGATGAAAAGAAAAGCAGGCGAGATAACAGTGCAGTAATAGGTGTTATATCCCGCATTTTTGTACATTGGGACATTCCGAGCTAATGGCGGAAAGCTAGGGACAAGGCTATTTTGGGACACGAAGTCGAGACTTTTAACTACGATTTTATATTAAGGCATGAGTTGCTTGTAAGTATTATTGGTATGGAATATTAAGGAAACGTTTGGGGCCAAAAGTGAATTAGAGAAAGTTGCAAATTCATGGAAAAAAATTGGCCATGTGGCCGGCCACATGAGGTGTGGGCCATGGCCACATGGATGTTTAATATATGTGTATATTAAGGTGACAAATGATCATATTTGTCATCTTCCAATATAAGAAATTTCAAGAAGCTTTGAGAATAAGAGAGAGAGCACCATTCGGCCCCCTCCCTAGCCGAGCAAGCTCAAGAAAAAAATTGATCAAAAATAATTCTCTCTAGCAATTCCACTCCTTAGAAGGTGCATAACAACGTGGTGAAGTCGTTGGAGTAGTAAGAACAAGTGTTGGTTCAAGGTGCAAAGCATAGCCAACTTGAAGAACTAAGTGAGAGAGGTATGATTCAATCTTATTTTTCATATGTTATGAATGGGTTGTGTATGTCGTAACTTGTAGAAATGAATGAAGTTCATGAAAATATGGATGGTGATGTTGAACCGTGTATGTGGATGTTGGCCGTGTATATGTGATGTTGTGTAGGAGCGGTGAATTAATTTAATTTAGCATGTTTGTGTGTTGTTGTAATGTGTAGAAAATGAATGAAACTCATGGGATTATATATGTTGATGTTGGGCCGTGACTAGGGGCTGTTTGGTGTGCAAGGAATGAACTAATGTTATCTAGTATTTTGGTTGTTGTCGTTATGAACTCTACGATGTAAAATGAAGTTTAATGATCCAAGTTGAAGTTAAAACCGTGTGGGCTGATTTAAGAGTTAATGTGACCTTAATGTAGTTTCTTGAATTTGTGAGAATAATGTTGTTAAAGTGTGGTTTGTTGATGTAGCTTGTGGATTGTGAAGGAAGAAATGTGTTGTTGTGGTTCCTATGGATGTTGGAAGGTTTCAGGTGGCTTGGTATGTTGGTTAGGTTATTTTGAATATTGTGTGGGTTGCTTGAAATGTTTTGAATCTTGATTGAGTGATCTTGGATTAGTACTTGAATATGTAAGTATTGATGTTAGTTTGAATATATGAAGTTGAATTGAACATAAATGGAATGTTGTCGAAATATGTGGAGAAGAGTTATTAGCGTTATAACGCGTTTCGAATTGATTGTTAATGTTGTTAGAATGGTTGTTGGTGTTGTTGTTGAAGACTTGGCTGAGTGAAATTCTCGAAGTCGTTGTATTTTCAGGGGAAATGCTGCCCAAATTTCTGTAGAATTGAGTGCTAGTTGGAATTGAATTTCTAAATGCCTATAACTAATGTTCGATATCTATTGACGTTGTGTAGACCTTGGAGAGTCGAGACTTGAGTTCGGATTAGCTTAAGAAGTGAACGAGGTATGTAAAGCTCAACCTTTCCTTCCTTTGGCATGTCTTAGTTGAAAGTAAGTTATGACACGAACCCCGAGTGACTCTATTCTTGCGATCCGAGCATGTCTATGGTTCTTATTTGTTTCTTGATATCCGTATTCTTAACGTAGTCGAATTATGGTTCTTATGTCTTTTGTATGACTAAATTTCAAAGGTTATATAAAGAATTTTGTTCCTAAAAGATCCCGTAACTACGAACGGCCGTAACTTTCGTAGACGAGCTTGGATCGCCTCGAAACGTTCGTAGGAGATTCCATAATGGCTGATATCCCCCAACTTTCATAGGCGGGCTCGGATGGGGTTGATACCCGTCCGTGGGCCCCCGAGACTTTCCTTTGTATAGTTCTAACAGTTTTCCTTTTAAAAAGAACTTAATATGCTTATCGCCCCGACCCCCGAGTATGTTTACTTACTTATTTACCGAGTCTGAAATAAGGATTGTTATGCATATGATTCCGATACGTAGTTATGATTTTTAAGGTTCTGTTTGATATGTATCCGAGTAACATCCGAAAGAAACTAGATTGGACTATTGTCTTGGCTTATGAATGATGGTTCGCTTTGTTTAATTTATTGTGTCTTTATGAATATTTTAATTTGTATATAATTTCCCACGATTCTGCTCGTGCACATTTGTCACGACTCAACCCCGTAGGCCGTGACTAGTGCCCGATCTGGGCACCCAAACACACCTATCAAACGCTATCACAAATTATATCAAACGCATCCAAGTATATAACAGAAGCCGACAAGGCTGCGTTACAAATTTACATAATTTTTTTGGAAAATTTCGGCAGAGTTTTCTTTGTTTTACGGACTATCCAAAATAACCCTGCGCACAGAAAATACCGACAAAGGCCACACAGGGCCAACAGAGCAACATATATACGTATGCGGGCCGATAAGGCTGCCGCGGCGAATGTAATCGCCCAAACAAAACATATACAAACACAACCGTACAAAAGTAGGCACAACCCACAAACATGTCCACAGACCTCTAAACAGACAAACAGAATCATATGACGGGACAGGGCCCCGCTGTACCCATGAACAAATATGTACAATGCGACGAACGAATATATACCAAAAGTAGGCTCCGGAATAAGGGGAACACTTCAAATAGCAGAAGAGGGTGTCCTAAACCGGTGGATCACCAAAAGCGTGCGTACGTACTGCGGGCATGAAAACGACCCCCCGAAGAAAGGGGTCGATGCGGAATATGTGCGAGCATGTAAAAGCAGAAATACAATGGCGAATCGTACTTTAAATAAGGAGTAGGAGCCGTGGATACGGTAACCGAAACCACAAAACTTACCTTCGAACATAATTCATACATGTTCGTATCATATACCAATCGGACAATCATTACGCACATGCGTATACATATAGCGTGTCCGGCCCTCTAGCGAGAGACTCGGTAAGTAAGATCATATCATCATCCCATATGTACATACATATAGCGTGTCCCGACCCTATAGTGAGGGACTCGGTGTATAGCGTGTCCCGGCCCTCTAGTGAGGGTCTCGGTGTATAGAATCATGTCATCATCATATCATCATATACATAGCGTGTCCCGGCCCTCTAGTGAGAGACTCGGTGTATAGCGTCACCATATCATCCTAATATCACATATCACATCAGACTTCGGAACCCATGGTTACGTACCAAAGATCATATGCATAGAAATCTTCATTACAAACTCGACAACGCTTAAGTAATCATGCTCGGGGGTTGAAATCATAGCCACATGAAGTTCTTTTAAAAATAGGTCGTTGGAATCAACATAGAAAGGTCGCGGGACCCACGGAAGAGCGTCAACCCAATCCGGCCCGCCGTGAAATCTACGGTCATCATATATTATCGAATCATTATTATAAACTCAAAAGACAAAGTAATCACCGTACTCGAAATCGAGATAATAGTCACATCAAGTTTTCCTCCGAACGTCACTCGGAAACCGATCAAATAGAATTTTTGAAATCATAGTTACGTATAAAAATCATATGCATAAAATCATCGTCATAATCCAAAATATAAGTGAAATAGTCATATTTGAAATCGGAATAACAATTACAACATTTCCTTTTAAAAGTTATCGAAGTTGCATAAAAGGGCGTCGCGGGACCCACAGACGAGTATAGACCCGAACTGGGCCCGCTTATGGAAAAACATACTCGTTATATATCATACAAACTCCTACGAAAATTTCAAAGCAATCCGAGCTTTTCTGAGAAAGTTATGGGCGTTTGTAGTTTTAGAATCGTTAAAGAATAAATTCTTTCCAAAAAAAATCAGCTTTCACACAACCTTTGCAACTTATGAATTCCAAGGATATAAGGATCAATGTTATGGCATATTAGCGCAAGAATACCAAGGAAACAAATGTGAATCATAGACAAGCTCGGATTGCGAGAATAGAGTTTCCTAGAGGCTCGTATCATAGCCTATTTTAACTAAGGCATGCCAAAAGAAAAGGTTACTTTACATACCTCAAACGCTCTCCAATATAATCTGAACTCAAGCTGAATCCAACCTACGATTCGGGCTGCCCAATGTCTACAAACAAGCCATAAAATGCCAAACATTAGCTAATGACTTTTTGGCCTTAAATTCCAAATTTGCCCTTAATTCTACAGAAATTTGGGCAGCATTTCCCCTGTAAATAGGACACCCCGAGAATTCAACTCGGCCAAAACAATCAACAACAACAACAATAACCAACCTAGCAACATCAACAACCAATCCGGAAAACAATACAACAACAATAGCTTTCTTTTCCATTATTCAACAACTTACACAATTTCACTTCGACGACTTTCCTTCAAGCCAAAATCGACGCTTATACATTCACATACTAACCCGAACCCATACCAACACTATTTAAAGACGTTCTAAGCAATTCATATAACATTTCCAACAATCCAAAATTTTCCCCAAAGCAGCCGAATTCAGCCCAAAACCGAGAACCCCACTTTTCACATTCCTCATTCTCAAATCATGATTTGTATCCACAATTCACATTCTAACAATGCTATTCTCATCAATATATAATTTACATTAAATGTACAATAATCTCCAATTCAGTCCGCAACAATCACAATATCAATTTGAGTCAATAAACATTCATTTCCAACATAGAATTAATAGCGACGACGACTAAAACATTAAGCGATATTAATTCAATTCTTGGCACATAAGGTGACCCATTTCGACCAACACTACACATATACATATATGGATGATTCTCAATCGTTCTTCACTTTACCATGATCATAATATACTAACTAAACATTAATTCATCACTTCAATACAACATAACACACACACACACTGCACGGCTAGAACACCCCACCCACAACTCACTTCCAACATTCCATATTTCATGATTTTCCATCCAATTAGCATACTATAACAAGCATACAACCTTTATAACATACAAAACATAATCAAATCTTACCTTTTCTCTTTAATTTCCCAATAGCTAGGGTTTCCAAAAGATGAAAAATAATGGGTTGATCACTCCAACGTCGCTTCCACGCTACTTAGGAACCTCAATATAGTGGGTTTACACCAAGGAACAAATTTTGGAAGAGCTTGAAATGGAAATTTTTTTTTCTATGGCTGGCGAGAACTTGTTATGTGGGTGTTCTTCAATCTTCAATTTTTTTTTTTCTAAGTGGTATGGATGAAATGAAATGAAGTGGTCATCTTTTGATACTTAAGTGAATTGTACACTTGCCCCTTGGCCCGCACTAATGTGTTGTCCCAATTAAAAGATGACACAAAATTGTGTGGGCACCACTCCCACTATACACGGCCAACATGGAAAAAGTGGATGATTTTCAACTTCCAATTTTATCACTTTTGGTCCCAAATTTTCCTAATTGTTCCATACCAATAAATTCATGCACAACTTATATCTCAAAATAAAATCGAAGGTCAAAAATCCCGACCTTGCATCCCGAAACAGTTTTGTCCTTAACTTATCATAATTAGTCCGGATTGTTCCAATGTACTAAAATACGGGTTCTAACAACATTATTGTTAATTCCTTCGCCGAGTCCCGGGCCGGTATTATCGTGCACACTATGCTTTATTCCGAAGTATGATGAGTTTTTCGAAGTATGATGAGTTTCTGAAATATGATGTGATTCCGAAGTATGATGATATTTGATGTGATACGGAGGATGATGTGTCGGTGATATGCAACTTCCGAAGTATGATGAGTTGTGGCGCCCGAGGCAGGAGGGGCGACCACGTTCTGTCCGCCGGGTCCCATTACGGACCATATGTGGTATGTGATATAATGATATGATAATCTCATGATATGTGATGACTTGATGATTATATAATCTTAATTACCGAGTCCCTCACTAGAGGGCCGGGACACGTTGTATATATGTATATGATCTATGATAGTGACATGCAGAGTAAGCATTCTGGCATTCTGATCAGTATACGTGAGGCGTTTTGACATTCTGATTATTATGCTTAATTTCTGTACTCTCTATGCAGGATTTGTACTTCGAGATGCGGCATTTTTGGCATTCCGGCTATTATGTTCACTTTCGTACTCCTTACTTCGGTTATGATCTGTTCACCGTACTCTTGCTTTGCATACTCGCACATATTCCGTACCGACCCCCTTTCTTCGGGGTCGCGTTTCATGCCACAGATGTGCACATGATGCGGTGATCGTCGGCCTAGGACATCTATTCTGCATTGTGGAGTGCTCCCTTGATCCGGAGCCTACATTTTTGGTACAGGCATTTCTGTTATACGTATATATGTTTGTTCATCGGTATGGCGGGGCCCGCTCCCGTCATATGGTTTTGTTTCTAATCTTAGAGGTCTGTAGACATCTGTGCGGGTTGTGGGTAGCTGGTGTACAGTTGTGCCAGTATGGTTCGTGTACATGCGATAGTATTGGCCGAAAGTTGTGACGGTATTATGTTTATATATGCATGTATATCTGTGACTGCTTTTAGGCGACATTTTACTTCCCTGTATGTATAAACTGTTGGTATGCTGATTCTGGTTATTGGGTGCGTATGGGTGCCCAGCCCGAGTACTAGTCACGGCCTACGGGGTTGGGTCGTGACAAAAGTGGTATCAGAGCGGTTCGTTCTCGGAATGTCTACAGACCGTGTCCGGCAGAGTCTTATTTATGGGTGTGAAGCCGGCCACACTTATAAATAGGAGGCTCCGGGGCATTTAGGAATCAGTGACCTTCCTTCTATCTTAGATCGTGCGATAGAGCCAGAGTCTAGGGAAGATCGTTTCTGACGCTTTCTCCTGCAAGTAGGTATAGATTGACGAGCGATGAAAAGACCAGCTTCGGATAGTGGGGGTGCTAATAAGGCCCCTAGAGTATCCTCAGGACCTCGAGCTCCGGGGCCGGCGGGGAGGAGCCCCAGCTATTCTATCGAGACGGACCCCTCAGAGGATCCCGCGACGATTCCTCCGGAGTCCTCGACCCCCAGTGAGGAGGACTACCCAGAGGCGGCCCCTGTGATACGGATCCGTCCGAGTATTCGGCGGGGGCACCGGGAGAGGAGCTTCCCGAGATTGGACCAGTTGCTCCTATGGTGGAGCACTATGTTAGACCAGCCTCCTCAGTGAGCGTTACAGATTATTCCAGCCCTTTATCCTGGCCGTCGGTGAACCAGGAGTTGCCGGGCAATCTATATTCCTCGGATTCAGATGAGGGAGATGACGAGGAGGAGTACATTTCACCCTATAGCCCACCAGATCAGGCTGGGGACCGATCGTCTACAGGTATATGAGTCCTTATTGGAATTTGTTCTATGTATGTGTATATGCTGTATGATTGTTACTTGATAGCGACAAGCAGAAATCTAAGGGCCGATGGCTAAGTATTTATAAGTCACGATGATTAAGGTGCACTTACTACCATAGTGGGTCTGGAAGTTTAGGATGGGAAGTAGTTGTATCCGTAGGTGAACGGTGAATACGGAGGATTGAGAAGGGTAAAATAGTAATTGTGTCATGAGAGCGTTTTGAAATCGGTAAGACTTCAAATTATTCCGGTGCGTGAGTCGAAGGTCATGCGGTGAGGTGAACACTACCGGACTAGCATTAAAGCATCGTATTTCATCGAGTTACGAGGTTAAGCGTCTTCGGGGTGAGGAAGTTTTGGGATGGGTGACCCCCAGGAAGTATACTAAAAATCCTAAGAATTCGTGATATAAGAGACGAATGAGAAGCTAGAGTAGCCTAAGGGAAATTAGCATATACAAAGTGGGCAGAAATCTTAAGAGGTCGTGTAGGGCGGGGCAGAATAGATCGGTGAAGAGAAAAAAAAGGGGAGCATTACAGCTCTAGAATTAGGGTGAATTTGGGCAGCATTTGGGAATATTTGGCGAACGAGATGCGGGCAACCACGTATATATTCAGGTGCACAAGATATCTCGTACATGACTATATCAGTAGATATGTGTATTCCGACAACCAACGTGGCGGTATAGGGAAGGTATTAATTGGACAGGGTGTCACGCCCTAATCTTGATCAGGGTGTGATGGGCACCCGGCCCCACGTACGGAGCCGAGCGAACCCTCAGACTCCAATTTCATACATATTCCTTTCAAATTTCCAGATCAAATCACATGAAGCGTACAGAAAGACTTTCAAAGGAACTGATAACAGACATCGTCTTAGGCGGCCATGCGTATCAAACATAACGAACATATCAGATCAAATCCGTAGGCAGGCGGAATGTACATCGCCTGAACATACATACATGTACAAACATATAGGCCATTCAGGCCACCACCAGCAAACGGGGCCGCTCAAGACACGGATCTCGGACCCACGACTGCGTACGCAAAGTCTCTAACATAAATCAGAAATCACAACTCAGGTATGCTCTGACTCGGCGACACTCCGGAGGGAAGTGGAGCTCGCCAATCTCGCTGAAACTCCTCCTAGCAAAGTCTTCTGATCATCTGGGTGTACCTGTGTGGCATGAAACGCAGCCCACGAAGAAATGGGGTCAGTACGGAATATGTACTGAGTATGAAAGGCAGGAAATACAGTAAACAAAATCATGATCAGAATCAAATATACAGAAGTATAGTAGACGAAATCATAACCAGATCCAGATGTACAGAACATATGTACGATATGCCGAGTAATAGAAACAAATACAGAAGTGACAGATCAAACACATGCGGAATGCAAATATGCGAGAATGCAAATAAAAGTCATGCATAAGGCTCGGGAACGTGGTCACCGACGCCGGTGCCACAACACATCATACTCCGGAAGTTTTCAAATCTCCGTACATCTCCGAACACATCATAATATCACACACATCATATCATCAGAATATATCAGAAGCCATATCACATCATAACACCATAAACGGTAACCGGCCCTATGGCGAGGTCTCGGAAACCGTAACACATCATCTTGCCGAATATGTCATAATGTGCACGATCACGGAACCGGCCGGTGCCGGCGAACGAAGTCATAATATATGCACGAGCAGAGTAGTGAGAAACTAAATGCACATAGACCCAGACTCGATGGAATGATCGAACATTTTTCAAAATATTAGTAGCGGATTACTCGAACAGAATACTTATCTCCGGGTGCTTATATCATAATACTTATGTCAAATTACTGGTATCGGAGCGCTTATCAGAATAATCAAGCCAGAACACTCATATCCGAGTTACCAGATGCTTATAACAAACTCGGACAATAGCCAAAGGTTCTTCCTTAGTTATCGTACGGAATAAGATAAATAGAGCCATACACATAGGTCTCGGGGATTGCGGGCCCACCTCGGGTCGAGTCGAGGTGGCATACGTAAATTTACGAACATTAGACCCTATGGAGCCACCGATGATAGTTTTAGGGTAGTTCGGATCCATTTATGAAAATTTTAGATGTTAAATCAGCTTTCTCATAAAACATAGAATATTTAATTCAATCGTATTGAATGAAAAAGGGCCAGATTCAGACTCGGATTTTCAACAGTAGGACCATCCCTGAGACTCGTAATCAAACCTATCATAACTAGGACATGCCAAAGAAAGAAAGGGTAAGCCTTTACATACCTTTTCCGACCCTTATGCTACTCCAAATTCCAGTTCCAAATCTTCCAAAATCTACAATTTGGTCACATTTACCAAACGTTAATTAAAATCCTTAAGAATCCAAATCTTGAATCAACATTTGTCTACGAAATTTCGTAAAGTATCTCCCCTGTAAATACACCGTCCCGAGAATATGGCTCGGCCCAAACCAACATCAACAAACCCGAGAATTCAACTCGGCCAATCCAACAACAATACTAGCAGTTATTCAAGCAACACTTCTATATTCCATTCAATTCAATTCAATTCACTTCAATTCAATCCACATAATCCTCTAACAACTCAATTAACATATTACTTTACCGAAACCTTCCAATTCACAACAACTATACATTTCATCATCATTCATATATACTAACTTCAACAACAACCTTCCATCTTCATTACACAATTCATAACGACGACCGCTAGAATATCAAATAATATCAATTTACATTAACTTACCAAAACACCTCTTATCCGACCATAACCACTTCTTACATATTTTCATGCATTTTCATCCATCCCTTTACATTACAACAACAACACAACAATCAAAATGCTAAATAGAATCCATTCATCGCATTTATACAATACAATACACATTCGGCCACCACAATTACAATCATACTTTCATGAATTCTTCCATCTTTTCTATATATATAGTACAACAACAAGTAACACACTACGCAAAATTAATTCATTCTTCCTACACCATACCTCATGCATAGGATCAACACTTCACACACAACCACACCTACAACATCACATTTCATGAGTTCCATTGACTTCCATATACTTCAACGTGCATGAATATATATATAGGAGATTGAATTCTTACCTTTACTCCTTATTTCCTCAACTTAGCCAAAGTTGTCAACTTGCAACAAAGAGGAAGATTCTTGCTTCAACAACTATACCATGTTAAAGAGGGCCTTCAAATTAGTAGGAATGCATGAAGAAACAAATTTTTGGAATACAATTTCCATGGCCTAATTTCTTAGGGCCATGGCCGAAACCTCTTCTCTCTCCACCCTCTTCATCTTTTTTTTGTTCTTGTTCTTGTCTTGAATTAGAAGATGAATCCATATATATATAAGTCTCCAAGCATGTGAGGGGCACATGCCCCTCCCTCCATTTTCTAGACTTTTCCACCCTTTTCTTGAAATTAAAGAAAGAAGACTAAGTGTCTTCTTGTATACACCTTAGTCCCCATTATACGGGCTATAACATCCTCCCCCCCTTTAGAACATTCGTCCTCGAATGTTCAACTGACCTTATGGAGCCTTGTAGTCTTTGCGGGAGGGGTTCCTTCATTGTTGCCTTTTTCTCCATACCCATTCCATATAACCGAGCCTCTCGGTCTTTACATGGGTCCTTATTCCGTATCATGGGTTTTTCTAATTTGCTGGGCCAGCGTATTACCCCTTTCTTCCTCAGATCATCCCTTTTTCTGTTACTGATTCGTGACAATGTCTTAACAAAAGCCACATCTTTAGATTCTTACTACAGCTCTTCTTGTATTGGCGCTCATGTCGTTCATCACTACTCCTTGTAAGCCTAATATGGTCTCCCCCCCTTTAAGGGGATCCTTATATGCCAACGGTTCTTCTTTTTAACTCCATGCACAACATAACAAAATTTCTTACCATAAGTTTTCCTTTCATTTTCCATCGATACCATCACTCTGGTTAGCATTTCCATATCTTACCATCCACTATTGGTCCTTTCGTACATCTAGTTTGCTTACTTACTTGTAATTTTTCTTAACCGTGCACCTTCGTTACAACGGCATATCCGTACTTTTGAGCATTTCGCCACTCTTGTTCTTAGCACAAAATCCTTACGATTGGTACCTTCTCCTTTCTTGTTGTTTGTAGCACCGACTTGAAGTCCACAAAATATTCCCTCTAGTGTACAAATCTGTCCTATTCTTAACTCACCTTTTAAGAAAGTTCCTCCACACCCAAGGCAACCGAGTTAGTGTAACTGCCCATTTATTTCCTTATATACCTTTCAAAAACCGGAATCTTCTAACATTATCACAAGACCTAATCGTCCTTTTCTCTTACTTCACGTTCCTTGTCACGGTCGCTATTCTGTTAGCTCCACTTATTTAAATCGGTTTTCAATCCTCACACACACTTTTCCTTCGTTTCATATTACTACGCTTTATTCTTTTTACGCACCCATGCTTGCAACTTCATCCCAAATAATCTCGTGTCTTTCCAGTTATTCCTTTTCTGGAGGTCTTGCCCAGTCATGTTTCCTTATCTTTCACTCTTTCGGATATTTGATCTCTTTATTTCCCACCTACTCACTCATTTTCTCTTTCTAATATCATAGCATTGAGACTTTTCTACTCTTAACCTATAGCGAAGATGGCGGCTTATCTTATAGTACCGTACCATTTGTTTTCTTACCAGCATTCGGGTTTGTACCCTTACTCGGTTGAGGCCTTCTTTATCGTAGCATAGGTTGTTGGGGCACACGTGTCCACTGATACCTTCACAAATGAGCTATCATACGCATTCATATACATATATTCATATAATTATTATCAACTATCCCACAAAAATACTTCCAAACTTTATTCAAGCCTATCCTAATTCCAAAGCTGTAACGTGCTTTCTGTCCTTTCTTTAGTCTGGCCTGTCGTGTGCTACGTAGCCTTTTATGGTCTCCAACCATCTCGTATATTCTAATTTCACTTAGGCTATCCCAACTTCTCATTTGTCCCCCTTAAATTCCAACTTTGCAAGATTCCCAGCTACTTCCCAAGGGGTCACCCATCCTGAAATTGCTCCCACCTGAGCACGCTTAACCTTGAAACTTTGGTGGATTTTAGGCCTTAACGCTTCTCGTAATCGCGTCCACCTCCGCGTATGACCTTTACTACACGAGTTGGGGTTAGTCGAGGCCCTACAAATTCCGGGACACCCTCGTAACGCGTCTTTTCTTCCACGATTACCATTTTACCCTTTTCGGCCCTTAGTGTCCACCTTTCCTTCCGTACGTAACTACCTTTCATCCTAGGTTCCCATTCACGATGGTAACGAGATACACCTTCGTTGCCGCTACTTCATAAATACCAGGATATCAGTCCGTTCGAATTCCTACTCACTGCTTTCACCTAATATCCTGTAGCAAGTTAAATTGTCAACTTTCCGAATCCTTCACCAAACCTTGTTCTTCTTATACCATCCCCCTGTACACAGCAAATATCAATAATTTCTTACAAAACATACAACTATATCACATTCTGATCATCCGGAACTACCGATTTCAGGTAATAGGTCGAATACGTCAATACTTACCCCTGTGGCTTTCCGTATCGCCACACCTTTTCCGTCGTATGTAAGGCTTACAAGAGATTTCATTTCCTATAGCTTGGCTCTATCGCACGATCTAAGACGAAGAAGGTCAACAACCCCTAGATGCCCCGTAGCCTCTTGTTTATAAATGTGGCCGGCTTCACACCATAAACGGGACTCACCGGACACGACTTTGCGGAACAACCCTACGGACGGACCTCGCTGCGATACCACTTTGTCACGCCCTAATCTCGATCGGGGTGTGATGGGCACCCGCCCGCGTACGGAGCGAGCGAACCCTCGGACTCCGATTTCATACATATTCCTTTCAAATTTCCGGATCAAATCACATGAAGCGTACGTAAAGACTTTCAAAGGAGGCGATAACGGACATCGTCTTAGGCGGCCATGCGTATCAAACATAACGAACATATCGGATCAAATCCATAGGCGGGCGGAATGTACATCGCCCGAACATACATACATGTACAAACGTATAGGCCATTCGGCCACCATAGCAAACGGGGCCGCTCGGAGACACGGATCTCGGACCCGCGACTCGTACGCAAAGTCTCTAACACAAATCGAAATCACAACTCGGTATGCTCGACTCGGCGACACTCCGAAGGGAAGTGGAGCTCGCCAATCTCGGCGAAACTCCTCCTAGCAAAGTCTTCGATCATCTGGGTGTACTGCGTGGCATGAAACGCGACCCCAGAAGAAAGGGGTCGATGCGGAATATGTGCGAGTATGAAAGAAGCGAGAAATACGGATAAACAGAATCATGATCAGAATCAAATATACAGAAGTATAGCAGACGAAATCATAACCAGATCCAGATGTACAGAACATATGTACGATATGCAGAGTAATAGGAACAAATACAGAAGTGACAGATCAAACCTGTGCGGAATGCAAATGTACAGAATGCAAATAAAAGTCATGCATAAGGCTCAGGAACGTGGTCACCCCACGACGGTGCCACAACACATCATACTCCAGAAGTTTTCAAATCTCCGTACATCTCCGAACACATCATAATATCACACACATCAAATCATCAGAATATATCTGTTATGTCCCGTATTTTTGAACGTCGGATTATTTATAAGCTGAGGTAGGGCCCACACGTTAATATTTTTTTTTGGAACATGTGACAAGTTATATGAATCACATATGTAAAGTTAAACACAACTCATGAAGGACCCTTGGGCCAAATCAAAGTGGAAGCCCTCCAAACGAATATTGTTAAGAAAACGTTTTCGGGTGACCTGACTTTGAGGGGAAAAAACGGTATTATAAGTTTGGAATTTGGGAAAATACCAAGAAATATAAGTTGTAGATAATTGAATTAGATTTTCAACCATAGGTCGTGGGTTCCCAGGTGACGTCGGTACAAGGAGATATGAACGTTGTAAGGTCGAAGGTCGGTGGGCTAGGCCAACTCGGGGCCCAGCCGGGTTGGGCCCAAAAACAAATAAGAGAAAAATGAGGCCCAGTGAGGAGGTGGCCGGCCATGGTCCTTAATAAAGGACCCAAGTCCATTTAAATTATTCATGTGATAAATGTATAAAAGACCATTTAGTCAATATTTATCACTTAGAAGCTTCAAGACAAATTGACAAGGAGAAAAACAAAAGAAACAAGAGCAAAGGAGAAGGCCATTCGGCCATAACTCCAAATTTTTGCTCCTTTGAAATCTTCTCCCAAAAATTATTTTCTTGTGGTATTCCTACTAATTCAAAGGTCCTCTACAACTTGGTGTAATTATTTTGGAAGGAAGGGCACTTGTTTCACCAATTTAGCACCTTGGACAAGTGAAGAAGATAGGCAATATGAGTTGAATTATATATAGGAGTTGAATTTTATGAGTTGAATTTTATGATTTGAATTTTATGTAGTATTCTAGTTGTGTTGTTGAAACTTTGTGATGGAAATGGAAGAAAATGGTTTATGATGGCATGAAAAATGGTTGAAAATGATTATAGGAACTTATGTGATTTCAATGTAGTTTCTATGTAATTATGGAAGTGGAGTTCTAAACGAGAATTATTATGTTAGTTGGTGAATTTGGAGGGATGCAAGTCCATATTGGCATGAAAGATTGGTTGGTAAGTTGTTATAGGGAATTTTGTGATTTTATGGAAGATTTATGTAATGATGAAAATGAAATTGTTAAGGTGTGAATTATGATTATTGTTAATGAAGTTGGAGGATAAAAATGTGTTATGGATATTTATGTCGAAGATTAGAGATTTCGGATGAATTATGGTTTTGGTGGAATTTTTGTATGTTTTGTAAATATTTTGTAGAATGATATGAAATGCTTTCGAATTGTATTTGAATGATCTTTAATTAAAATATAAACATGGAAATATTGATATTTATTTGAAGGTGCAAAGTTGGATTGGAAGTTGTTGGACTATTCAGAAAAGAAGACAATTTATCTTAGAATGCGTTTCAAATCGAATGTTGATGTTATTGGTATTGTTGTTGGTATGGTTGTTGATATTTGAGCCGAGTTAAATCTCGGGGATGTTGTACATATAGGGGAGATGCTGCCCAAATTTTTGTAGACAAGTATTGATTAAGATTGAATTCTTAAGGCCTTACGATTAATATTTGGTAAATGTGACCAATTGTAGATTTTGGAGGAAACGGGATTTGAATGTGGAGAAGCGTAAGGAGCGAATAAGGTATGTAAAGCTTCACCTTTTGTTCTCTTGGCATGTCTTAGGCATAATAGGTTTGGATATGAGCCTCGGGGGCGACTCTACTCTTAGGAATCCGAGCTTAGATTTGACCCTTTTTCATTCAATAGAATTGAATTAGATACTTTATGTTTTGTTGGAAAAATAGCTTAAACATTTATAACTCTCACAAATGGAACCGAATTACCTTGAGATTTTCATAGGTGGCTCCATAAAGCCTAATGTTTGTAATTTTACGTACGCCACCTCGACTTGACCCGAAGTGGGCCCCCTATTTCCGAGATCTTTCTACGTTGACCTAATTGGCTTATTTTGAGTGATATGTAAGAACGACTTTTGACTAAGGTTCCGATTAATAAAAAGTGATCCTTTTGACTACTCCATTGAGTTCCATGATATATTTTGCCATGTACAAACGATCCCAAAGGTTTTGTCTTTGACATCATTCGTCGCAACTCTGAAAGGTATGACCTATGGCTATTGTCCGACTTCCTTTAAATGATCTATCGTACGGATTGTTCTTTCGAGTCTTAGCAAACATTGTATATTTTATGTTGCATGTGGTTTCTCACTACTCGCTCGTGCGAGCGTTATTACATCTTTCCTTGCGTCCGGGCCGGGGCATGTATTCGTGCAATTCCCCGCATTATTCACCGCGTCCCTCACTAGAGGGCCGGGGCATGTTTATATATATATATATACATATGATGATGATGATGTGATGACGGGGAGGTGGCCAGGATGGCATATGATGATTCCCTTCACCGCGTCCCTCACTAGAGGGCCGGGGCATGTTGCATGTGCATAAATATGATGATTTTACTTACCGCGTCCCTCAATAGAGGGCGGGCATGTTATGTACGCATATGTTCATGATGATTTCTTTATTTATGTTACTCAGTCCATTAGTGCTTTTGAAACGCATGATTTACATTCGAGGTAAGCTTATGAGATCCAGTTACTGTACTACCATTCTGTCCTCTTTATTTCCGTATGGTTCAATTGTGTATCTCTCGCTTTTACATACTCGGTACATATTCCGTCTCGACCCCTTTTCTTCGGGGGCTGCGTTTTATGCCGCGCGGTACACCCGGATGAGTTGAAGACATTAGCGAGAAGATGTTCAGGCGGGATTGGCGAGCTCCGGTTGCTCCGGAGTCTTTGCCAAGTCAAAGTATTAGGTTATAGTATCATGTTCGTGTTAGAGACTTTGCGAACGTCATATGTTGTGGGTATAGGATGTCGGTTATGTAAGTGGCTATGTAAGCCGATGAATTATCATGCATTGTATTATAAGTGTTATATGTCTTTATGTGTTACAAGTTTTCATTGATTCGGGAAAGGAAAAAAAATGTATACTATCTTCCGAAAAATTTTCATTATGTAATTGTGTCATGACTTGATAGTAAGCGTGATCATGAGTACTATGTGAGTCAGCGGGTTCGCTCTGCTCTAAATAAGGGTCGGGTGCCCATCATACCCTAACGGAAATTAGGGTGTGACAATATCATATGCCATATCACATCATAACACCATAAACGGTAACCGGCCCTATGGCGAGGTCTCGGAAACCGTAACACATCATACTGCCGAATATGTCATAATCCGCCATGCGATTACCATACCGAGCACGGGTAGAGATCGGCGAACGAGAGTCATATATGCCGGAGTCGGAAGTGAGAAACTAAATGCACATAGACCCGGACTCGATGGAATGATCGAACATTTTTCAAAATATTAGTAGCGGATTACTCGAACAGAATACAAAAGATTATCTCCCGGTGCTTATATCAAATACTTATGTCAAATTACCTCTCCTCTAAACCTTATCGAATAATCAGAGAGATACACTCATATCCTTGAGTTACCGGAAATCATTAACAAACTCGGACAATAGCACAAAGGTTCTTCCTTAGTTATAATCGTGGGAATAAGATAAATAGAGCGTCGAACACATAGGTCTCTAGGATTGCGGGCCCACCTCGGGTCGAGTCGAGGTGGCATACGTAAATTTACGAACATTAGGCCCTATGAACCACCGATGATAGTTTTAGGTAGTTCGGATCCATTTATGAAAATTTTAGATGTTAATACCTTTCTCATAAAACATAGAATATTTAATTCAATCGTATTGAATGAAAAAGCATGCATTACCCGCAACTCGGATTTTCAAAAGTAGGACCATCCCCAGACTCGTAATCAAACCTATCATAACTAGGACATCAAAGATGAAAGGGTAAGCCTTACATACCTTTTATAACCCTTATGCTACTCTAAATTGGCCCGAGCGGCCAAATCTTCCAAAATCTAAATTTGGTCACATTTGATGCATCAAACGTTAATTAAAATCCTTAAGAATCCAAATCTTGAATGAAATTTGTCGAGAAGATCGAGATTTTAGGGTTATCTCCCTCACTTAAATACACCGGTCCCGAGGAATATGGCTGGCACCAAACCAACATCAACAAACCCGTAGAATTTAACTCGGCCAATCAACAACAATACTAGCACCTATTCAAGCAACACTTCTATATTCCATTCAATTCAATTCATGGATTCATAATTCAATCAACATAATCCTCTAACAACTCAATTAACATATTACTTTGACCGAAACCTTCCAATTCACAACAACTATACATTTCATCATCATTCATATATACTTAACGGTTCAACAACAACCTTCCATCTTTCAAGAAAAGAAAGTTCATAGAACGAAGTATACGTGGTGTTTCGGAAAATATCAAAAATAATGTCGATTTAGCATTAACTTACCAAAACACCTCTTATCCTTAGATTGTTGATAACCACTTCTAAACATATTTTCAAGCAGGTTTCATCCATCCCTTTCATTACAACAACTTGAACAAGATCAAAATGTTAAATAGAATCCTACGGTCCATCGCATTTATACAGATAATGGTCCAATACACATTCGGCCACCACAATTACACTTATCATACTATATAAAATTCTTCCATCTTTTCTATATATATAGTACAACAACAAGTAACACACTACGCAAAATTAATTCATTCTTCCTACACCATACCTCATGCATAGGATCAACACTTCACACACAGACCCCACGTTACATCACATTTCATGAGTTCCACTTCTCTCAAGTCCTATACTTCACACCTGCATCCATAATATATATGGAAATCAAAGATTAATATCTTACCTTCTCCTTATTTCCTCAACTTAGCCAAAGTTGTCAACTTGCAACAAGAGGAAGATTCTTGCTTCAACAACTATACCATGTTAAAGGTAAGCCTTCAAATTATGTTAGGAATGCATGAAGAAACAAATTTTTGGAAGAATAGAATTTCCATGGCCTAATGGTGTTCTTGAATAATATGGCACGAGCCATAACCTCTTCTCTCTCCGCCCCTCTTCATCTTTTTTTTTGTTCTTGTTCTTGTCTTGAATATTGAGAAACATTGAATGAGGATGAATTATATATATAAGTCTCCAAGCATGTGAGGGGCACATGCCCCTCCCCTGGAAATTTTCTAGACTTTTCCACCCTTTTCTCAAAATTAAATAAGAAGACTAAGTGTCTTCTTGTATACACCTTAGTCCCCATTAATTAAAAATGTGCACATATCCCATACATCTCACACGGCTAACATGACCCTTCAAGAACATTCATGAATTTTTGTGAAGGTAGAATTAACCGTTTTGCCCCTCGACTTTTCTTAATATTACCATTTTACCCCTAGCCTTCCACATTATTTCCACGGCATGATTTTAAATTTCTCTTTTTTTCCCTTAACCTTTCACAATATTTCCATACTAATAATAGTCATAAATAATATTTATAACAACTCGTCCATTGAAAAAAAATTTACGCATGAAAATGGTCTGTCTAACTTTCCACAACGACCATAATATGGAATTTCCAAACGTACAATATACCTTATAATCACTTTGATGTGGTAAAAAAAGCTCAAGTGAGAAACGATATATAGATGGCACAAATGTTATAAGGCAAGGGGATGTTGTTTTTACCCCGGAGTTAAGTTTGGAAAGTTCGAATGCAATGATATGTGGAAAGGGAAGAAACACCTTGAGTAGATGGGAGGTCGTAGAATCAAAACGTCGAAACCAAAGTACCGCATAATCGAAACCGGAAATGCTAGAGGACATAGGGCAAAGTAAAATCGGGTAATAGTATAAGCACACCTCTAAAGGGGGGAAGCGAGCACGAGGGGATGCAGCGTAAATTGAGACAATCGACTTACGATATCACTTGATATGATGATGTTTATGGCTACGGAATGCAAGCTCCCCGGTTTAGAAGTGTTAGAAAGATCAAAAGTTTCGCTTTAAAAGAGGTTGAAGTTAGGAGGGTAATTAAGATAGTACCAGGAATTAATCGTGGAAGATCTTAAATGATACGACCTTAGAAGGTGGATGCTTACAGAAGAGAGAGAGTACGATAAAGGAAAGTGACGAGCAACTTACAGAGGCATTGTGAAGGATAACGCTGCTATGCGGGGTTAGAGGTTAAGATGTAGGCAACGGAATTGTTCGCTAATGATAGCAAACCCCTAGAGTAAGAAGTGAGAAAAGGAAGGAAAAGGAGCATGACAAGCTAGGCTACCGGCCTATATATAGTACGGAAAGAGTATATGGGGCAGAGTGAACTAGGAAAAGGAAAGACCGAAACCAAGATTGAAAACGCCTTATATAAGTCGTATAAGAGTGGCTATGTCATCTATGAACATTTGTATGCTAGGGATGAGATCAAGCGAATAGTTAATGAGAAAAGTTTGAATTCGGTAAAGACAAGATGGTCACGAGATTTTGGGTGCGTTAAGGAAAGATGTAAAGACGGGTTAAGGAAATCTCCGAGGTAGAGTGGTACTAAGGCCAAATAGGACATGGCTATGGGTGGACCAAAAACCTACCCTGATACCGGTTGTAAGACGAGAAAAGGGAAGACGAGGTAGGACATAAGGATTAGTGAAGCGACGTTAAGATACGCCTTGGGCTAATTTGGGCACCTTCGCGTATTCACGTAGAGATGACAACATCATGTGTAACCGGAAGGTTAGGAGCAAGATCTGGGCAAAGAGATAACATAAGGGTTTGAATTAGAGATAAAGAAATAACACGAGACGGCGTGCCTAGAATGTTACAAGCTGAGTAAAGGGGATTATAAAATGAATTCAGCAAGGTGATCGGAACTAGCGGGCTACTAAAAGAGAGTGAATCTCACAAGTGGAAATGCTTGAAGACATCACCCATGAAAGGCGTAATGAAATTCGACAAAAAGGAAGAGTTTAACCCGAAATATATATATTGGCCTTATTACATGGTTCGTAAAGTAAGAAGGTTGCTGTTATATCCCGTATTTTGGTACATCGGGATAATCCGAGTTAGTCATGATAAGTTAAGGACAAGGTTGTAATTTCTTCCGATTTTGTTAAAAGTGCATAATATATATATATTTTCATTGGCATGGAGTGTTAAGGGTAAAATTGGAATAAGAAAAATTTGGGGTCAAAAGTGAATTATGAAAAGTTAGGCATTTTATGAAAATTATGGGCTAGAAGTGAAATTTTGGAAACTAATTATTTCATGAAAATGGCCATATGTGGCCATGTGTGAGGTGTGGGAGATGCCACATGGATGAATTATATATGTGTGTATAAGATGACAATTAGTCATCTTCATCATCTCCACACTTTAGAAAATTCAAGAAGCTTGGAGAGAAAAAAAAATGAAGCTTTCGGCCATAGTGAAGAATAAATAGAAGACCATGAATAGTGATCAAAAATGTATATATATATATATATCATGTGTTTCAACTCATTGGAAGGTCCTAAACAACATGAAGTGGTTATTGGAGCAAACAAATCCTTGGTTCTTGCAAATCTCAACCCTAGCCAAGTTGAAGAACAAAGTGGAAAAGGGTAAGTTTAATCCTCTTTTTATATGTTATGCATGGTTTGTGTATGTTGTGGAGTGTGAAAATGAACACATTCATCAAAGCAAGGTGTGTTGTGTGTGGCCGTGTGTATGTTGTATGGTGTAGGAGTGATGAATTAATTGTATTTAGCATGTTTGAGTGTGGTTGTAGTGTGTGAAATGGATGAAAAATTATGGAATTTATGTATGTTGATGTTGGCCGTATAGGGGCTGTTTTTGGCAAGTTATAGCGAATTGATTTTACTTAGTATTTTGGTTGTTGTTGTCATGGATTATGTGATGAGAATGAAGGTATTGAATGATTTAAGTTGAAGTCAATAATTGTTGTGGATTTGGCCTTATATATGTGGTGCTGGTTAAGAATGAAGGACAAATTTTATTTGGTGTTTGGGTTGTTGTGTTGTGGGTTCTATGATGCAAATGAAAGTTTAATGGTTCATATTGAAGTTATAATCGTTTGTGGGCTGTTTTGGAACCTAATGTGATCTTAATATAGTTTCTTGTATTTATGAGATTAATGTTGTGAACGTGTGGATTATTGAAGTAGTGGATGAATTTGGAAGAAAGAAATGTATTGTTGTTGTTCTTATGGCATTTGGAAGTTTGGGGTAAGGTAGTATAATGGTTGAGTTGTTTTGAATATTGTGTGGATTGTTGGAAGCATTCTTGAATCTTATTTGAATGATCTCGGATTAGTATTTGAATATGTGGGCGTCAATGTTGGTTTGAACATGTAGTCGAATTGAATGAATGGAATGTTGTCGAATTATATGGAAAAGAATTACTAATATTAGAATGCGTTTGAATTGGTTATTGATGTTGTTTATATGGTTATTGGTATTGTTGTTGAAGAATTGGCTAGAAGTTAAATTCTCGGAGTGTTGAATTCCGTTGGGAAAATGCTTACTGCCTTCTCTTCTCGTAAATAAAGTGCGAGCTTAGAATTGGGTTCCGAGGTGCCTATGGCTAATGTTTGGTGTCTAATGACGTTGTTGTAGATTTTGAGAAGCTGAGACTTGAGTTTGGATTAGCTTAGGAAGCAAACGAGGTATGTAAAGCTTACCTTTTCTTCTTTTGGCATGTCTTAGATATGGCTATGTTGTGATATGATTATGAGCCTCAGGGGTAATCCTATTCTTAAAATTCGAACATGTTTATGATTCATATTTGCTTTTTGACGTTGGTGTTATATCCCGCATTTTGTGCGTTGGAATATTTCGAGATCGAGTAAATTGAAGAAAATAAGTTCGACGAAAATTTGGGAAATGCTGGGCGAATTTTTAAGTCAACTATGGAGGCGCATATCTCATAGTATATGTGGAGTTTTAAGGTGTTTTAAAAGCCTAAAATGAAGTTCGTCGAGTCTAGTTTGTAATGCAACAAACCGTTCATTGATAGGACATCGGAGTAGAGAATTATAGACGTTACAAACTGAACTATCGACGCAGGAAAAGAATCCCGCGGTACCGCCCGCTACGGTACCGCTGCGATCTCGCTACGATCGCTGCGCATCAGCTACGTACCCGACGTTGGCAGTTTTAAAAGGACGAGAACCTCATTTTTTCGGCAAAAACGGTTCCAAAACTTTCCAGAAAATTCAGCAAAAAAAAAGAAGAGAGAGGAAAACAGCCAAGAGAAAGAGAAGAGAAAAGGAAAGAAAAAAATTCCTAGCCTTCAATCTTGGTCCAAAAATTGTAATTCTCTTGTATTCTTATTAAGTTCAAGACGCTCTTCGACGTGGTATAATTATCTCGGAAGATAAACCGTTGGTTTCATCGTTTTCGCATTTGGGACAAGTAAAGAAGTTGGAGGAAAAAGGTAAGGATTCCATCTCCTCTTTCATATACTATGCATGGTTTGTGTGTTGTAGAGTGTGGAGATGAATGGAATTCATGAGATTTTGGTGTATTATGTTGTAGCCGAATATATGTAGTGTAGTATAAACGTGTAGAACTAAATTCATTTAGTGTTGGTTGATGTTGTTATGGATGGTTGCATATGTTTGGCATGTAAAAATGAACGGAATTCATGGAATTATGTAGCTTGGAACTTGGGCCGTGTAGGGGCTGATTTTAGAAAAATATAATGAACTCATTTTATATAGTATTTTGGTTGTTGATTGTTGTAGATTATGTGGTGAAAATGAAGGTTTGACGACTCAAATGGAAGTCGGAAATGTTGCGGGCTGTTTTGGAGAGCAATATGATTTTAAAATAAATTCTTGTGTGCATGAGAATGATGATCGTTAGCATGCGGATTGTTGACATAATTTATGAGTTTGAAAGAAATAAATGTATTGTTGGAGTTCTTATGGCAATTGGAAGATTTAGGTTAGAATGTCTTGAACATGTTGTGAGTTGAGTATTGATATTGTTGTTATGATTGTTGGTTTGGCCGGGTTGCATTCCGGGATTGTTGTTGATTACAATTTGCCGAGTTAGATTCTCGGGGATGCTATATGTATAGGGGAAATCTTCGCCGAAATTTCGGTAGACAAACATGAATTTAAGTTGAACTCTTGGAAGCTATAACTCACAATTGGTAAACATGACCATTTGTAGATTTTGGAGAAAACGGGATTCGAATTTGGAGAAGCTTAAGAAGCGGAAAAGGTATGTAAAGCTGTCCCTTTCCTTCTTTTGGCATGTCCTAGGGGTACTAAGTTTGGATTTGAGCCTCGGGGGTTATTCTGTTCATGGAAATCCGAGTTGAAATTGAGTGCTATTCATTCAATGCAATTGAATTAGATTCCTTACCTCTTGTTGAGAAAAATGTTCAAACATCTATAACTTGCATAAGTGTAACCGAATCACCTTGAAACTTGTTTTACACTAAAGAGCTAAAGAAAGTATAAAGTTCGATTTTCTAAAACCACTCCGAAGGGGGTGTGATATATTATTTTCTAAAGCTTTCTTAAAACCACTCCCGAAGGGTGTGATATATTATTTTCTAAAGCTTTCCTACAACCACTCCGAAAGGTGTGATATATTATTTTCTAAGGCTTTTCTAAAACCACTCCGAAGGGTGCGTACAAAACCACTCCGATGGGGGTGTGAGATTTTATTATTTAAACTTTTCAAAACCACTCAGGGGTGCGATATCTCATTATTATTATCATTATGCCCGAAGGGGCTAGGATTAGTAGTATGTCACAGTGGCATGTCCGATGGGGCCGGGATAGCCGTATGTCACGAGTGGCATGCCCGAAGGGGCTGGGATGCCGGGGCCGCATGTCCGATGGGGCCGGGATAGACGTATGTCGGACCGGCATGCCCGAAGGGCCATCATTTTACGTCGGGGCCGCACGCATGTCCGATGGGGCCGGGATAGACGTATCCGGACCGGCACACCCGGCGGGGATTATTATTATTATTATTATTACTATTATTATTATTATTATTATTATTATTATTATTATTATTATTATTATTATCATCATTATCATTATGCGGAAGCGGCAATGCCCGAAAGGGGCCATCATTATTATCGCCGGGAAGCGGCCGTCGAAGGGACTATTTCATTGGTATGTCGGAGGCGACACACGGGTTAGGTTGCATCCTTTGCTTAAGGAATGTGTGTTCATTTGTATTATTTACTTAAGGATTGTTCTAGGACCCCATGTATACATTTATATTTCCTCCCGAGGGTGCGGCAGTAATGAGTTTGGATTGTGATTTCTTTTCTTCTAAATTGAGCAGTGGTTGTTATTTGTAATCGCTTTACATACTCGGTACATATCCCGTACCGACCCTCCTTCTTCGGGGCTGCGTTTTCATGCCACGCGGTACACCCGGATGAAGAGAAGACTTTGCTAGGAGTTGTTTCCGCGGGATTGGCGAGCTCCATTTCGGTTCGGAGTGTTGCCGAGTCGGGCATTTATGTCATGGTATTTGTATATCCTAGAGACTTTGCAGACAGTGTCCTGCGGCTAGAGTGTCGAGGAGCGCAAATCAATTATAGATGTTAAAGGGTGTGTATTTTCAGATGTTGTTGGTTGATAAAAATTACGTGATTGACTAAAGGTTCAGTGATTTCTATTTTGAAAGGTTTCATGTTGTTTTAAAATTTTTGAAATGGCGGTTTTAGTAGCGCGAACGTTAAGGGTTCGCTCGACTCTGAGGAGGGTCGGGTGCCCATCACACCCTAGTAAGGTCGGGGTGTGACAGTTGGCATCCTTAATATGGACAAGCTATGGTCTGTATGTCTTTGATATGATTGGATTTGAAACGCTATGTAACCGGTTTGTTCCGAAAGGATCTTATGTTTAAAAGTGTCCGTAACTCTCATAGACAGAACCGGATTGCTTTGATAAACTCGCAAACGATTCTTATTTGCTTCTTGATATTCGTATTTTTAATATAGTCGGATTATGGCCCTTATGTCTTTTGTAAGATTGGATTTTGAAAGTTTCATAAAGAGATTTTGTTCGTGAAAGATTCTGTAACTACGAACGCCCGTAACTTTCAAGAAAGGGCTCGGATCGCTTTGAGATCTTCGCAAAAGATTTCATGACGTATTATGACTTTAACTTTCATAGGCGGGCCCAGATTGGGTTGACGCTCGTCCGTGGATCCCGCGACTTTCCTTTGTATAGTTTTGACGACCTATTTTTGAAAGAACCTACTATGACTATTTTTCTGATCCCCGAGGATGATTATATACTTATCTGTTGAGTCTGAAATGAGGATTTTATGCATATGATTTTGATACATGACCATGGTTACTGAAGTTCGGTTTGATATGTTCCCGAGTAATATTCGGAGGAAATTTGATTTGACTATTGTCTTGATTTTGAAATAATAGTTCGCTTTGGTTATTCTGTTGAGTTTGTAATAAAGATTTGTATGCATATGGCTACTTACGATTCCGGCTTCGTGCGTTCGTTGTTACATCTTTCACCGGATCCGGGCCGGTTGTTATCGTGCGCACTATTCGAAGTATGATGTGTTTCCGAAGTATGATGTGATACGAAGTATGATGTGTCCCGACGCCGAGCCCCGCTTGGCCGGGTACCGTGTATATATGTTATAATGTGTGACGGAGATGTTCGGAGATATAAAACCTTCTCGAAGTATGATATGTTGTGGCGTCCGGATAGTGGCGACCACGTTCGTCCGCCGGTCCCATTACGGACCGTATGTGATATGATATGATATGATATGTGATGCTCTGATGATACGATATGATATGTGATATGATATGTGATGATATGGCGATATGATTTGATTTACCGAGTCCCTCATTAGAGGGCTGGGTGCGGTACGTTTATGATTATTATATTATATATGGATCGGGCCGTACGTTCCTCAGCATTATTATATTATATATGGATCGGGCCGTACGTTCCTCGGCATGATTATATTATATATGGATCGGGCCGTACGTTCCTCGGCATTATCGTATTATTTATGGATCGGGCCGTACGTTCCTCGGCATTCGGTTAATGTCAGCTCATTTGATGTGTTTGATTTTCCGTATGTATGTATGCGTAAATGTTTTTCAAAAGAAAGTTTCAAGCATTTTGGGCATTTCGATTATCCTATTTATTTTCCGAACCCTTATGTATGATTTGTATGTCGAGATGTAGGTACTTTGTTAGTTCGAAGTTATTATGCTCACGTTCGTACACCTTACTCGGTTATGACTTCGTTTTCCGTCCTCGCTTTGCATACTCGGCACATATTCGTCCGACCCCCTTTCTTGCCGTGTTTCATGCCACGCGGTACCCACGGATGAGTAGGTGATGTTAGAGAAAGATGTTCCGGTTCGGATTGGCGAGCTCCACGTTTCTCCGGAGTGCGCGTCGATTCCCCCGAGTGCTTTTGTATGGTACAGAGACGTTGGTAGAGACTTTGCGAACGGTCGTCGTGTGTATGATATGTCAGATTTGTTTTGAAAGTGGCTATATAAGCCGATGTATGGTTATGCATTATATTACAGATTTCATACGATTGCCGACTTTATTTGATTCGAAAAAGATGAAAAGCATGTTTGTTTTCCGAAAAATTTTCACTATGCGCTTGTCATGTTTTGCGTTCCGTATGATTATGAGTATTACAAAGTCGGGGCGGG
>NW_026727501.1:0-31650 GCF_029784015.1 Lycium ferocissimum
AATATTCATACGTTCAAGTACTAATCCAAACCATTTAAACAAGATTCAAGAACATTTCAAACAATCCGTATAATATTCAAAGCAATCCAACTATATACTACTTCACCCGAAATCCGCTAAGTTCAAGAAAATAATCAACAACACATTTCTTCCTTTCAATTTCATCAACCGTACCAACAATTCACACATTGACAACATTATCTTCCATAAATCCATGAAACTATATTTGATTCACATTAGCTTCTAAAACAGCCCGTCAATTACAATCAACACAACACAAGTTTTAATGACACTTAGTCCACCAATTACACGAGATCAACAACATAACACATTATCTCGATGCTTAATCCCTCAATTCAACAAGAACATCACTAAACAAATGTAACTTCATCTCTAATCATCAAATTCCCTTTACTTTCACCATTTGATTCATGATAACAACAACAACAACAACACTAATTAAAATTTACTCACCACCTCTACAGCTTAAAACGACCCTCCCCACGGCCCAAACAAGCTTCAACATCAACCCACACAATTTTTGCATTCAACTCCACATCCACCAATTACATACCAAGATTAATCATTTCCAAAACATGGAAAAGGGAATGGAATCTTACCTTAGAAGCCAAGCTCTTAAAGCCAACATGTAACCTTCTTCAAAAACAGCCATGGCCGTTGTGATCTCCATCTTTTTCCTTCAATTAGCCATAAAATCCCTCAATTTAATTATGTAGAAAGGAAGGGAGAGGGGCTGTGTCAGAACCCGTATTTTTGTACATTGGAATAATCCGGATTAATTATGATAAGTTAAGGACAAAACTATTTCTGGATACAAAGTCGGGATTCTTGACCTTCGAATTTATTTTGAGATATAAGTTGTGTATGAATTTGTTGGTATGGAACAATTAGAAAAATTTGGGACCAAAAGTGATAAAATTGGAAGTTGAAAAATCATCCATTTTCCATAGTTGGCCATGTGAGTGGATTGAGGCCCCCACAATTTTGTGTCAACTTTTGAGTGGAACAACACATTAATGTGGGCCAAGGGAATTGTACACTCCTTATAATGATAAAAGATGACCACCACTAGTTCACTTCATTCATTTTAACACTTAGAAAAAAAAAATTGAAGAGTGAAGAGCACCTCGAGAGGCTCTCGGCCAAGGTGAAGAAAAACCAACCCCCATTTCTTGTCCTTCTAAAATTATTCCATTGATGTAAACCCTTATATTGAGGTCCCTAAGTAGCGTGGAAGCATCGTTGGAGCGATCAATCCATTGTTTTTCATCTTTTGGAAACCTAGCCTATTGGAAGTTGAAGAGAAAAAGGTAAGATTTGATCTTGTTTTTGTGTTATGAAGGTTATATTCATGTTGTAGTATCTTATAATGGAGGAAAATCATGAAATATGGAATGTTGGAGATGAGTTGGGTTTGTGGTGCTTGAGCCGTGTGGTGTGTGTGTGTGGTGTGATATTGAAATGATGAATTAATGCTTAGTTAGTTATTATGATCATTGTAAGGTGAATAACAATTGAGAATCATCCATATATGTATATGTGTAGTGTTGATCGAAATGGGTCACATTTTATGACAATGAACGAATGAATGTCGCTTAATGTTTTAGTCGTCGTCGCTATGAATTCTATGTTGGAAATGATTGTCTAATGAATCAAATTGATGTTGTAGTTGTGGTGGACTGATTTGGAGATTATTGTACATTTAATGTATTTTGTATATTGATGAAAATAGCATTGTTAGAATGTAAATTGTGGATACAAATCATGATTTGAAAATAAAGAAAAAGTTAGAGGGGTGTCTCGGTTTGGGGCTGAATTCGGGCAGCTTGGAGAAAAATTTGGATTATTGGAAATGTTGTATGAATTGCTTAGAATACCTTTAAATATTGTTGGTATGGGTTCGGGTTAGTATGTGAATGTATAAGCGTCGACGTTGGCTTGAATGCAAGTCGTCGAATTGAATTTATGTAAGTTGTAGAATGATGGAAAAGAAAGCTATTGTTGTTGTATTGCTTTCCGGATTGGTTGTGATGTTGCTAGGTTGGTTATTGTTGTTGTTGTTGATTGTTTTGGCGAGTTAAATTCTCGGGGTGTCCTATTTACGGGGAAATCTTTTAATTTACGTAGAATTAAGGGCGAAATTGGAATTTAATGCCCAAAAAGTCTTTAGCTAATGTTTGGCATTTTATGGCTTGTTTATAGATCGTGGGCAGCCCGAATCATAGGTTGGATTTAGCTTGAGTTTGGATCATATTGGAGAGCGTTTGAGGTATGTAAAGTAACCTTTCCTTTTGGCATGCCTTAGTTAAAATAGGCTATGATACGAGCCTATAGGAAACTCTATTCTCGCAATCCGAGCTTGTCTATGATTCGCATGTGTTTCCTTGGTATTCTTGTGCTAATATGCCATAACATTGATCCTTATATCCTTGGAATTCATAATTTGTAAAGATTTCATGAAAGCTGATTTTTGGTTTTAAAGCTTATTCTTTAGCGATTCCAAAAGTTCAAACGCCCAACTTTCACGAGAAAAGCTCGGATTACTTTGAAATTTTCGTAGGAGTTCGTATGATGTAGGATGAGTATGTTTTCCATAGTCGGGCCCAGCTCGGGTCTACACCCGTCCGTGGGTCCCGCGATGTCCTTTTATGTAATTTAGACAATTTTTGAAAGAAAATGTTGTAATGATTGTTCCGATTTCAAATACGACTATTTTACTTATCTTTTGGTATGTTTGCGAGATTTCGAAAGAGAACTTTTGACCATCGCTCCGATTACTATAAAATAGTTATTCTAACTACTTTATTGAGTTTGATAATACAGTTTGACACATAAGAACGATTTCGAAGGTTGTAGCTTTGGTGTACTAATTCGATAAATCGAAACTTGTTTTGCACTTTCCGATGTTAGTAAATATATTTGTTCATCGGATTTTTGAAAGGTAACTTAATTATTTATTTGCTCATATGCATGTGATTTTGATACGGGATTATGATTTACGAAGTTTGGCTTGATATGCTTTCGAGTGACATTCGGGGAAAATTTGAATTGACTATTTCCTTGGGTTGGAAATAATAGTACGCTTTGGTTATTCTATTGGGTTTGTAATAATGATTTGTATGCCGTTATATGATATTGCCGCTGGGTATTTGGCCGCGGTATGTTATGTTATGTTATGTATGTTATGTTACGTGATATAGCGGCGGGTATTTGGCGCGGTATGTTCGTGATATTGCGGCCAGGTATTTGGCCGCGGTATGTTTGCGATATTGCCGTGGGTATTTGGCCGCGGTATGTTACGTGATGTGATAGTATTTGGATTTTAACCGCGGTATGTGGTGTGACACTTTGAGTCCTATGCATAATTCGTTTTCTTGAGAAAAATATTATTAATAAGTAAACGTTTTGGTATTTTGGATATGTACTTACTTTACGTACTTCCGCTTCGATTATGACTCGGACTTGATATATTGTATATTCTACTTTGCATACTCGGTACATATTCCGTCTTGACCCCCTTTCGTCGGGGAATTTGCGTTTCATGCCGCAGTACAGATTTTGGTGATCCGCCAGCCTAGGATTTTCATCAGCGGTCTTGGAGTGCTTCTTATTTCGGAGCCTACCTTAAGTACATACTCGTCCGTGGTGTATATAGTTGTTTGCTCAGGGGTACGGCGGGGCCCTGTCCGTCATATGATTGTCTGTCTGTTTAAGTACGTGGACATGTTAGTGGGTTGTGCCCTACTTTGCCCGTACGGTTGTGTTTGTATATGTTGTGTTTGGCGATTCCATTCGCCGTGGCGATATCGTCGGCCCGCATATGTATATATGTTGTTTTGATGTGTGTGGCCTTTGTTGGTATTTTACGTACGCGGGGTTATTTTGGATAGTCGTAAAACAAAGGAAACTGCGAAATTTTTAAAATTATATAAATTTGAAACATAGCCTTGTCGGCTTCCGTTATATATGTGGATGAGTTTGATATAACTTGTGATAGCGTTTGATAGGTGTGTTTGGGTGCCCAGATCGGGCACTAGTCACGGCCTACGGGGTTGGGTCGTGACAGGCTGAATTTTCTGGAAATTTTGGAACTTTTTTTGTGCTGAAAAAAAGAGGTTTCTGTCCCTTAAAACGGCACTCGAAGTCGGTTTACTGTGGCTACGATCTTGTAGGTATCTTGACGCGGTAGCGATCCGCGGGAATGCTGTTTGCTTCGACGAGTTCAGTTTGTAACGTCTATAATTCTCTACTCGATGTCCTATCAATGAACGGTTTGTTGCATTACAAACTAGACTCAACGATCTTCATTTTAGGATTTTGAAACACCTTAAAACTCCGCATATACTATGAGATATGCGCCTCCAAAGTTGACTAAAATCCGTCCGCGTTTCTCAAATTTTCGTCGAACTTATTTTCTTCAATTTTCTCAATCCCGAAATATTCGAAATTCTCCATACATGATATTTATCACTTATTACACCAATAATGGCCATGTTTCCGTGTTTTAAAATATTAACCGATTACGACTTACGAGATCGTAATTCACCCTTTTCTTCGTTGTTACGTACTCTCCATGGCTTGTGCCTTTCAAAACATCCCATTACTACGATGAGGTACATGTCAAACTCATGTTAAAAACGGGATATAACGGTGATCTCTTATTCTCGGTTTGCGATTGTTCCTAGGAAAAGGATCGAAGTGGTCTTTCCTGAACTACGGCTCTATCGCACGATCTAAGACAGAAGGAAGGTCAATGATTCCTAAATGCCCCGCAACCTCTCGTTTATAAGTGTGGCCGGCTTCACACCCATAAACAGGACTCTACCGGACATAGTCTGTAGACAATCCCTAGAATGACTGTTGCTACGATATAACTTTTGTCACGACCCGAACCGATGGGCCGCAACAAGTACCCGACCATTCGGTCAAGCACTCCTATGCTGCATTTACTCCTCGACTATCACAGGCCCATACATAATCTGTAACTGAGCTATACTGTCTCTCGAACAATCAACATAAAAGACACTGTGCCGGGAACTCACGACCAACACATACATATAGGCATAGCATGCGAGAGTAACGAGCGTGGTGATTTGGCCGCCACACATTTGTCTTTGTACAACAAAATACACGCAGACGAGGCTGCATAATATCACCACTACATATCCTTTGTCTACAGACCTCTATGGAGTACAAAATGTAGAAATTATAGGACAAGGCCCTGCCGTACACATATATGTACGTAACCGAATAGCGTACTAAAAGGACTGAAGCTCCGGATCAATGGAGCGATGTGCCCGGCGAGGGGAGGTCCTACTGCTGTGAATCGTCCGACTGGCTATCTGATCCTGCGGGTATGAACGCAACGTCCACAAGAAGGGACGTCAGTACGAGTAATGTACCGAGTATGTAAGGCATGAATAGTAATATAGTAAGGGATGTAAAGTATGAATAATAACAGAATGGAAATATAGAGCATATCATGAGATAAAAGAATAACCTGTACATGTGAGTGCCTCTTAGGGCGGATGCCATGCATGCTAGCTTTCTTTTGAAAAACATTTTTTTGTTCATATATATAGAAAATATGCCGAGGCGTCGGCTCCGATCCATTTAACCACATATGTCCCGCGTCCGGGCATCCCGCGTCCGGGATGATATCATGTCATATTATATCAACTGATCAGGTGGCCATGCGTCTATAGCGCCTCGCCCTTTTTTCCATATATATATATATATATATATATATATATATATATATATATATATATATATATATATATATATATATATATATATATATATATATATATATATATATATATATATATGTCTCTATCGGAGTGACGTAAGGTCGGTGACCTCCGATTATATTATGGAATAATCATCGCTCTATCGCACCTTGAAAGAACAATTATTTTAAGGTGAGACTATCAATGAAGAATAACATCAAGAGAAAACATAGAATAAGGTCATAAATCTCATAAGGCGTCAATTCATATACTTTGGAATCTTTAAAAAAAATAGTCATCATCCATGAATAAAATTGAGAAATCAAGAAATAGCTCAACATTCTTATATCGTCATTGAAATCATAACTTGGAACCTTTAAACATGAAATCGTTCTTGTTATATCCTGTATTTCGTACATTGGGATAATCCGGTTTAACTATGATAAGTTAGGGACAAAATCATTCCGGGATGCAAAGTCGGGACTTTTGACCTTCGATTTTATTTTGAGACATAAGTTGTTCATGAATTTGTTGGCATGGAATGTTTAGGAAAATTTGGGACCAAAAGTGGAATATTTGGAAGTTTGAAATTCATAAAAATTGGCCATGTGGCTTGAATTGGTCCCACACACTTTGTGAAAATTTTTAATTGGTCCAACACATGTGTGTGGGCCATGGACACTTGTGCAATTTGAGTGGAAGCTTAAAAGATGATCACTAAGTCATCTCTCCTCATTTCTACACTTAGAAAAAAAAAACAAGACCTTGGATGAACTTCAAGAGGCTCTCGGCCAAGAAGGGAAAAAAACCAAGTCAAAAATTAGCCATCCCAAAATTATTTCTTTGATGCAAATCCACTAATTGGAGGTCCCTAAGTAACGTGGAAGTGTTGTTTGGGTCATCAAACCATCCGTTGTGTAGATCGCAAACCCTAGCTTATTTGTGAAGTTGAAGAAGAAAGGTAAGATTTGATCATGTTTTATGTGTTATAAAGGTTGTATGCATGTTGTAGTATGTTAAAATGGATGAAAATCATGAGATATGGCATGTTGGAGTTGAGGTTGTGTGTGTAGTGTATGGCCGTGTGTGTGTGTTGTGTTATGTTGTGTTGAAACAATGAATTAAAGTCTAGTTAGCATGTTGTGAGTGTTGTAGAGTGAAGAAATGGATGAGAATCATCAATATGTATATATGTAGTGTTGGCCGAAAATGGGCCATATTATGTGACAAGGAATGGATTAATGTTAATTAGTATCTTGGTAGTTGTCGTTATGAATTCTATGTTGGAAATGAGAGTTTAATGACTCAAGATTGATGTTGTAATTGTATGGGCTGATTTGGAGAATCATGTTTATTTAATGTAATTTTTATATTTAAGAGAATGACATTGTTAGAATGTGGATTGTTGGTGCAAATCATGATTTGGAAGTGAGGGATGGATTGTAGTTGTGTTCTCGGGTTGGGGACTGATTTCGGGTGAGTTGGAGTATTATTTGGGATGTTTGAAATGTTGTATGAATTGCTTAAAACATCTTTGAATATTGTTGGTATGGGTTCGGGTTAGTATTTGAATGTATAAGCGTTGATGTTGGCTTGAATGTAAGCCGTTGAATTGAAAGTATTGAATGTTGTCGAATGATATAAAAGAGAGTTATTAATGCTATATTGCCTTTCGGATTGGTTATTGATGTTGCTAGGTTGGTTGTTGGTGTTGTTGTTGTTGATTTGGCCGGTTAAATTCTCGGGGTTGGTGTATAAATTCAAATGTAGAATTTGATGTTTGTTTGAAAATTCTCGGGGCATATTTGGTGTATCTTACGAAGTTTGAGTTTGGACTAGCTTCGAGGGCGGATAAGGTATGTAAAGCTTAGAATGTTTGATGTTTGTTTGGAAATGAATTCCCTTAAAAATACCGTTTTTATCACACCCCTATGGTTTATATGTGTCTTACTAGGGTGTGATGGGCACTCGACCCCGTATTCGGAGCCGAGCGAACCCGCTAACTCTTATTACGCATATGACTTCATGAATCAGTTAGAAATGAATACATAGAACATTTTTTTCCATAAATAGAATCTGACATCATAAAAGACTCGTGACACGAAACGTAATAGCATATCGGCCGTTGGAGCCGCTTACACATGACAACCCAATACCCACGACTCTGTCTGCAAAGTCTCTAACTCCGAACAAAACATCATGGCACATATACTCTGACTCGGCAGCACTCCTGGACAAGTGGAGCCTACCAACTCCGCTGGACACCTTCTATGCTAACTTCAGCTCATGCGGGTGTACACACGCGGCATGAAACGCGACCCCGAAAAAGAGGGGTCAGTACGAGCTATGTACTGAGCATGTAAGGCGGGAGTAGCAACATAGTAAGAGATATAAGCATGAACAATAACGGGATATCATATCGTGAGATAAAGGAATAACACATACATATGAACAATAGCGCATGGAAACATAAAACATATCATCGGATAGCAGAGTAACCTGTGCATCTGAGTGCCCCTGGGGGCGGATGCCATGCATGCTAATTTGTCTTTGAAAAACATTTCTTTCATATATATATAGAAAATAGAATACATCACATTGCCGGCGTCGGCAGCCGATCCATTTAACCATAATATATATATATATATATATCCGGCATCCCGCGTCGGGATGATATCCAAGTCAAGTACGGATACATGTACCGTGTATACATCCCCAGCGTCTATAGCGCTCCCCCTTTTCCCCATCTTCCCCATATACATATATATACATATATATCATACCATAGCATGCAGGAGAGCCCAAAGAAAAGCTATAACTCTATCGGAGTGACGTAAGGTCGGTAACCTCCGATTATATTATGGAATAATCATGGTCGTCATGTCTCACCTTGGAGGAACGATAATCATAAGGCGAGACTATCAACGGAGAATAACATTAAGAGAACGTAGAACATATCATATTGTATCGTATCATGTCATAGCATATCGTGTCATATCGTAGCATATCGTGTCATGGACATTTTCTCATACTTAGCATCATCTTTGTCATCATAGAATCATAGTCATTGCTTTAGTCATGAAAACTTTCAAAACCGTACAACTTGGATTTGGAGAAAAATGAATGCTTTGGAAAACATTTAGGAACTTTCATGAAGAAAATCATGCCTTGGAATCGAGGGGTTAGTTAAAACAACTATTATTTAGTAGTCGGAATGATAACCAAAAGTTTCCTTTAACTGCAATACGGAAATAAGCCAAATGGAGCCATAGGAGGAAATTAGGGAATAGTGGGCCCACCTCGAGTCAAATGAGGCGGCGTACACAATTTACGTATAATACGTTTCATGACAAGACTTATGAGAGTTTTTAGGGTAAACGGATCCTAGTCATGCAAGTTCTAGGTGTTTAGACAATTCTTTCAACTATTCATAAGCATTTAATTCAATTCATTTGAATGAATAGTAGTCAAATTCAAGCTCGGATTTCTAGAATTAGAGTGGTCCCAGAGACACGTATTCAAGCCTATTACATCTAAGACATGCCAAGGAAGAAGAGTGAAGCCTTACATACCTTTTCCGCCTCATGCGCGACTCCAAATTCAAGTTCCAAATCCACCAAAATCTACAAATTGGTCACATTTACCAAACCTTAATTAAAGTCCCTAAGAATCCGAATCTTGAATCAACATTTGTCTACAGAAATTTCGGCAGCATTTCCCCTGTAAATGCGCCATCCCCGAGATTCTAACTCGGCCAATTTTAATCAACAACAATCCGGGAATTCAACCCGGCCAAACCAACAACAACCAAACCAACAATCACAATAACAATATCAATAATCGATTCACAACATGTTCAAGACATTCCAACCCAAATCTTCCTAATGCCATAAGAACACCAACAATACATTTATTTCTTTCAAACTCATAAACTATATCAACAATCCGCATGCTAACGATCATTATTCTCATGCACATAAGAATCTATATTAAAATCATATTGCTCTCCAAAACAGCCCACAACATTTCCAATTCCAACATGAATCATCAAACATTCATTTTACACCATGAAATTCACAACCACGACAAGCAAAACACTATATAACCTTAGTTCATTTCTTGCATACCAAACAGCCCCTATTCGGCCACTCCTCCACATACATCATCCTATGAGTTTCATTCATTTTCTACACATTACAACAACACATAAACATGTTGAATTCAATTAACTAACCATCCCCGCTACACAACACACATCACACGGCCACACATACCTACACACACACGGCTACACTTTGCTCTCCACATTCTCATGAATTTCATTCATTTTCATACTTCACAACATACACAAACCATGTATAACATATGAAAACAAGAATTGAGCCTTACCTCTTACACCAAATCCTCTCTCGGCTAGGCCTTCTCCTTACAAAACGAATGGTTTACTTCCTCCAACAACTACTCCACGTTGACGAGGGCCCTTCAATTAGTAAGAAAGCATGAAGAAAACTATTTTTCATGATCAACTCCCATGGGCTGTGTTCGGCCAGCCCATGGCCGATGGCTTCTCTTTCTCCTTTCTTTCTTTTTCTTTTCTTTCTCTTGATTTTTCTAGAACTCAAAATGATGAATTGGTCTTCCTTCATCCCTTATATTATATATATATATATATATATATATATATATATATATATTAGTGGCACATGGCCGGCCACCCCTTGCTTTCTTTTCCTTTTGTTTGTTTTTTTTTTTTGTCTTTCTTTTCTCCACTTTTCTTCAAATTTCTAGAAATTTCTTCAAGCACAAAAGATGAATTGCATGCTACTTAGTCATCTTTTTATCACATGTATTTTACACCCATGTGGGCCATAGTCCACCTTGAATCTTTTTCCACAAGTCATGCATAACAATTTCCAATTTCCAAATTTGCCCTTAATAATCCATGCCACTAATATTATAAGCGACTTGCGCATTCAAACGAAACCGGAAAATATAACTTCGTCCTTAACTTCCCGCCATTAGCTCGAAATATTCAAATGTGCAAAATGCGAGGTATAACATCCTTCCCCCCTTTAGAACATTCGTCCTCGAATGTTCAACTAGTCCTACTGGGTCGCATAAGCACCTCGGGGGGGGGGGGGGGGGGAGCTCCCTTTTTATAACTAGCGCTATCCTTCACATTATCTCTTAAGTTATCCAATATCATTCTCTCATCACCCTCGTTCTCTTCATACACGCCCATTTTCTAGTGTCCTGTCATTCGAGGTTTTTGCAAGACTTCTCACACTGCCTCAAACACCATCCTGATTCTTATACATTTATTGTTGGTTTTCCGATCTCACTGACTTATTTCCATGAAGGGGTTTCATTTGTAATCCAAGCATCCATATCAAACATATTACCGTATCAACTGTCTCTATCTCATCCTTACATTCCTCTCACCTGCTTCCCCCCTTTTGGGGTGTACCTATACCATTATCCGTTTATACTTCGTCTCATATCCTCATTCCCAATCTCAATCTATAGTAGAATAATAATAGCTTACTTTGCAACACTTGTACCATTTACTCTTGCTGTCACTCGAACTTCGGTACCCTTACTCGATTAATGCCTTTTGTATCGTAACTTCGGTTGCTGGGATTCACATGTCCACCGATACAATCATATTTGGGATATCCTACACCTTCATATATATATATATATATAATTACTATTAACTAGCCCACAAAATACGTCCAAACGTTGTTCAAGCCTATCCTAATTCCCAGGGCTGTGATGCACTTCCTGTCTCTTTACCAAGCAAGTTTGCCTCGTCCTACGCGTCTTCTTATGATCTCCAACCATCCCATATGCTCTAGTTTTCCTTAGGCTACCCTAACTTCTCATTTGTCTCTTAAGGCTAAATATATCGAATTTCTCGCATACTTCCCAGGGGTCACCCATCATAGAATTGCTCCCACCCGAGCACGCTTAACCTCGAAACTTTGGTAGAATCCGGTGCCTCAATGCTAATATCATCGCGTCCACTTCCTCACATGGCCTTTACTACTCGATCTGAAGCCAATCAAAACTTTACAACTTCCGAGATATTTTCGTAATACGTCCTTTCTTCTACAATGACCGTTTTGCCCTTTTTAATTCCTGATGTTCACCTTCCGCCCGCATGTATGACTATTTCCTGTCTGGCGCCCAGCTCCACGTAACAGAACAAATATATCCATCCAGTCTCACCTCGTTTGACTTCCATATCATCCTGCGCCTTTTTCCGCCGATACTGGGCGCCTGCGGAAATCAACGATTAATATAATGAATCTTACTTCCTATGTCTTGGCTCTATCGCACGATCTAATGACAGAAAGAAGGTCAACCATTCCTAGATGCCCCGCAGCCTCCTGTCTATAGATGTGGCCGGCTTCACACCCATAAACAGGACTCTACCGGACACGACTTTGCAGACAACCCTTGGACCGACCTGCTCTGATACCACTTTGTCACACCCCGATCTTACTAGGGTGTGATGGGCACCCGACCCCGTATTCGGAGCCGAGCGAACCCGCTGACTCTTATTACACATATGACTTTATGAACTTTTACATTTAAGAAGAAATGAATACATAGAACATTTTTTTTCCATAAATAGAATCGACATCATAAAAGACTCGTGACACGAAACGTAATAGCATATCGGCCGTTGGAGCCGCTTACACATGACTCCCAATACCCACGACTCGTCCGCAAAGTCTCTAACTCGAACAAAACATCATGGCACATATACTCCGACTCGGCAGCACTCCGGGACAAGTGGAGCCTACCAACTCCGCCGGACACCTTCTATGCTAACTTCGGCAAACATCGTCCGGGTGTACCTGCGCGGCATGAAACGTATCCCCCGAAGAAGAGGGGTCAGTACAAGCTATGTACTGAGCATGTAAGGCAGGAGTAGCAACATAGTAAGAGATATAAACATGAACAATAACGGGATATCATATCGTGAGATAAAGGAATAACGTACATGTGAACAATACTGCATGGAAACATAAAACATATCATCGGATAGCAGAGTAACCTGTGCATCTGAGTGCCCCTGGGGGCGGATGCCATGCATGCTAAGCTGTCTTTGAAAAATATTTCTTTCATATATATAGAAAATAGAATACATCACATTGCCGAGGCGTCGGCAGCCGATCCATTTAACCATAAATATATATATATATATATCCCGCGTCCGGGCATCCCGCGTCCTGGATGATATCCAGTCAAGTACGGATACATGTACCGTGTATACATCCCAGCGTCTATAGCGCTCTGCCCTTTTCCCCATCTTCCCCATATACATATATATACATATATATCATACCATAGCATGCGGGAGAGCCCAAAAAAAAAGCTATAACTCTATCGGAGTGACGTAAGGTCGGTAACCTCCGATTATATTATGGAATAATCATGGTCGTCATGTCTCACCTTGGAGGAACGATAATCATAAGGCGAGACTATCAACGGAGAATAACATTAAGAGAACGTAGAACATATCATATTGTATTGTATCATGTCATAGCATATCGTGTCATATCGTAGCATATCGTGTCATGGACATTTTCTCATACTTAGCATCATCTTTGTCATCATAGAATCATAGTCATTGCTTTAGTCATGAAAACTTTCAAAACCGTACAACTTGGATTTGGAGAAAAATGAATGCTTTGGAAAACATTTAGGAACTTTCATGAAGAAAATCATGCCTTGGAATCGAGGGTTAGTTAAAACAACTATTATTTAGTAGTCGGAATGATAACCAAAAGTTTCCTTTAACTGCAATACGGAAATAAGCCAAATGGAGCCATAGGAGGAAATTAGGGAATAGTGGGCCCACCTCGAGTCAAATGAGGCGGCGTACACAATTTACGTATAATACGTTTCATGACAAGACTTATGAGAGTTTTAGGGTAAACGGATCCTAGTCATGCAAGTTCTAGGTGTTTAGACAATTCTTTCAACTATTCATAAGCATTTAATTCAATTCCACTGAATGAATAGTAGTCAAATTCAAGCTCGGATTTCTAGAATTAGAGTGGTCCCCAAGACACGTATTCAAGCCTATTACATCTAAGACATGCCAAGGAAGAAGAGTGAAGCCTTACATACCTTTTCCGCCTCATGCGCGACTCCAAATTCAAGTTCCAAATCCACCAAAATCTACAAATTGGTCACATTTACCAAACCTTAATTAAAGTCCTTAAGAATCCGAATCTTGAATCAACATTTGTCTACAGAAATTTCGGCAGCATTTCCGTTGTAAATGCGCCATCCCCGAGATTCTAACTCGGCCAATTTTAATCAACAACAATCCGGGAATTCAACCCGGCCAAACCAACAACAACCAAACCAACAATCACAATAACAATATCAATAATCGATTCACAACATGTTCAAGACATTCCAACCCAAATCTTCCTAATGCCATAAGAACACCAACAATACATTTATTTCTTTCAAACTCATAAACTATATCAACAATCCGCATGCTAACGATCATTATTCTCATGCACATAAGAATCTATATTAAAATCATATTGCTCTCCAAAACAGCCCACAACATTTCCAATTCCAACATGAATCATCAAACATTCATTTTACACCATGAAATTCACAACCACGACAAGCAAAACACTATATAACCTTAGTTCATTTCTTGCATACCAAACAGCCCCCATTCGGCCACTCCTCAACATACATCATCCCCTGAGTTTCATTCATTTTCTACACATTACAACAACACATAAACATGTTGAATTCAATTAACTAACCATCCCCGCTACACAACACACATCACACGGCCACACATACCTACACACACACGGCTACACTTTGCTCTCCACATTCTCATGAATTTCATTCATTTTCATACTTCACAACATACACAAACCATGTATAACATATGAAAACAAGAATTGAGCCTTACCTCTTACACCAAATTCCTCTCTCGGCTAGGACTTCTCCTTACAAAACGAATGGTTTACTTCCTCCAACAACTACTCCACGTTGATGAGGGCCCTTCAATTAGTAAGAAAGCATGAAGAAAACTATTTTTCATGATCAACTCCCATGAACCGTGTTCGGCCATAGCCCATGGCCGATGGCTTCTCTTTCTCCTTTCTTTCTTTTTCTTTTCTTTCTCTTGATTTTTCTAGAACTCAAAATGATGAATTGGTCTTCCTTCATCCCTTATATATATATATATATATATATATATACTAGGAGTGGCACATGGCCGGCCACCCCTTGCTTTCTTTTCCTTTTGTTTGTTTGTTTTTTTTTTTTTTTTTTGTCTTTCTTTTCTCCACTTTTCTTCAAATTTCTAGAAATTTCTTCAAGCACAAAAGATGAATTGCATGCTACTTAGTCATCTTTTTATCACATGAATT
The DNA here is from genome assembly GCF_029784015.1 of Lycium ferocissimum. Classification (NCBI taxonomy): domain Eukaryota; kingdom Viridiplantae; phylum Streptophyta; class Magnoliopsida; order Solanales; family Solanaceae; genus Lycium; species Lycium ferocissimum. Next base: position 15,179 of record NW_026727501.1, read on the forward strand.
TTACATCCATGTGGGCCATAGTCCACCTTGAATTTTTTTCCACAAGTCATGCATAACAATTTCCAATTTCCAAATTTGCCCTTAATAATCCATGCCACTAATATTATAAGCGACTTGCGCATTCAAACGAAACCGGAAAATATAACTTCGTCCTTAACTTCCCGCCATTAGCTCGAAATATTCAAATGTGCAAAATGCGAGGTATAACAATATGTCTTTCGTATGACTAAGTTTCAAAAGTTGCATAAAAGTTTGGTTTTTAAAAGAGTTTTGTTCCTAAATGATTCCGAAAAATACGAAAGTCCGTAACTTTCACGTACGTAACCGGATCGCTTCGATATGCTCAAAATGATTCTATGACGTATGATGACTTAAATTTTTATGGGCGGGCCCGGCTTGAGTCGACACCCCTCCGTGGGCCCCGCGACTTTCCTTATGTACTTCTGACGATTTTTGGAAGGATATGATATGACTATTATTCCGATTTCAAGTACGATCAGTTTACTTATCTTTTGAGTTTGTAATAATGATTTGATAATATATGATAACCATGATTTTCATAGGCGGGCCCGGATTGGGTTGACGCTCGTCCGTGGGTCTCGCGATCATCTTCTGTATAATTCTAATGGCTTTTGAAAGAATTCAATATGACTATTTTTTCGACCCCCGAGTATGATTATATACTTATCTGTTGAGTCTGAAATGAGGATTTTATGCATATGATTTTGATACGTGACCATGGTTACTGAAGTTCGGTTTGATATGTTCCCGAGTAATATTCGGAGGAAATTTGATTTGACTATTGTCTTGGTTGAAATAATAGTCGCTTTGGTTATTCTGTTGAGTTTGTAATAAAGATTTGTATGCATATGGCTACTTACGATTCTCGCTCGTGCGTTGTTGTTACATCTTTCACCGGATCCGGGCGGTTGTTATCGTACGCACTATTCGAAGTATGATGTGTTTCCGAAGTATGATGTGATACGAAGTATGATGTGACCGTGCGCCGAGCCTACTTGGCCGGGTACCGTATATATATGTTATGATGTGTGACGGAGATGTTCGGAGATATAAAACCTTTTGAAGTATGATGTGTTGTGGCGTCCGGATGGAGTGGCGACCACGTTACGTCCGGGTCCCATTGCGGACCGTATGTGATATGTGATATGATGTTTGATGATATGATAATCGATACGATATGATATATGATGGCGTGATGTGATGTATGATTATTATATTATATATGGATCGGCCGTACGTTCCTCGGCATTATTATATTATATATGGATCGGGCCGTACGTTATCGCACTATTATTTAATTTATGGATCGGGCCATACGTTCCTCGGCATTCGGTTAACGTCGGTTTTATATGATATGTTCTATTTAAATGTAGATGTGAGACAAAAATATATTTTTAAATAAAGCCAAGCGTTTTGGTTATCGGGGCGATGGTTATATTTGTATTTCGGATATTGTTAACGTCGGTGTATTTCGGATATAATACTTTGGTATTTGTTATTATGTCACGTTCGTACGACCCGACTTCGATTATGACATCGTTTGCTATATTTCATTACTTTGCATACTACGATGGTATATATTCGTCTTAATACATATCATGCCGCTCATTATGATTTGTATTTCGGAGTCGTGAACCCCCGATCTTATAAGTACTTTGGTATTTGGGTGATTCATGCTCCGCGTAGGCCTTATTCGGTTCATGAAGACGCCATTTGGAAAGAAGGGACTCTTCAGCGTTTTGTTCTCCATGCGTTAGTATGTTTTGGTATCGACATTAGCCGTAAATACACTCATTCTATAGGGGGCTGCGTAACAATTCATGCCATTCATTTACATAATTCGCACAATTCTATATTCTTTTGGTGATATACATCTTCCGATGTACTTATTTCATGTTTATTCATTTATACGGCATAACCTCCATATCCATTTCCGATTCGTACAACTTACTAGTAATACGGATGACCCATTTTCTATAAATTACAATTGTGTGTTTCGACTTATAAATACTTCAAACAACATGTAAAGATCTATACACATAGATGATGGGAATTATGTACCGTTTTGCACAAAACCACTATTTTCGGATTCTTGGATTAAGTTGTGTTTAATGGAGTTTCATAGACTTGATTCTCTTCAAATCCGCCGATCCTCTTGGTTGTCTTATGGATGAAATATTTGGAAATTTCTAGAGGTGTATGTAAAAACGTTGATGGCAATGAATAAAATGATGTGGGCATCACATATATAAATAGTCGTCGGGAGTTTTTGTGCGACGCGTATGTTTGTATGCGTCGTGGTTTGGGGCGGCCGGCTATTCCACGGACACATCCAGGTCCGTGGATCATGATGCTTGTCCGTGGAACTCACGGTTCCCGGAATGGTTCCCGTTGTTTCGTTTGATCTCAATCCTTATGAATAGCACTTGAATCTCGGGGATGTTATAACTCTTATCCCCAACATCCTTAAGGTATCACTAACCCGTATGGTTTTGCCCGACACACTAACTTATATATGCTTTCCTTTAGACTTTCTTTCCTACTCGGATGGTTGGAAATCTTAATTAGGATCGTCGAATCTATTTATTACTTATCAAATCCTCATATTCATCATGTCCTTCGTGCGTACATTCACTTGTATGCTTAGGGGAAATTTTCGGAGTGCAACACGTACGTTCCTCGGCATTATTATATTATATATGGATCGGGCCGTACGTTCCTCGGCACTATTATTTTATTTATGGATCGGGCCGTACGTTCTTCGGCATTCGGTTAACGCCGGTTTATATGATATGTTCTATTTTCGTATATGTGAGACAAAAATGTTTTTCAAAATAAAGCCAAGCATTTTTGGCATTCGATGGTTATCGCGCTTATGTAGAATTTGTATTTCGAATATAAGTACTTTGGTATTTGGGTTATTATGCTCGCGTTCGTACCCGACTTCGATTATGACATCGTTTTTGTACTTCCTACTTTGCATGTACATATTCCGTACCGACCCCTTTTCTTGGGGACTTGCGTTTCATGCCCGCTGTACACGGATACGCGTTTTGGTGTCGACGTAGGATTTCCATTCGATGTTCGAGTGCTCCCTCGCAGGAGCCAATATTTTGGGTATATACTCTTCCGATGTATATGATTATGTTTATTCGGTACGGCGGGGCCCGTCCCGTCATCGATTCCCGTTCAGTATTAGAGGTCGTAGACATAGATGTGGGTTATGTACCGTTTTGTTCGGACGCGTGAGTAAGTTGTGTTTGGGCGGCCCATCCGCCGGCGGCCCCGTCGGTCGCGTGTATGTATGCTTTGCTACGTTATGTATATTATATAGCCCCGTCGGCCTCGTGCGATATATGTTTGTATGCGTCGGTTTGGAGCCACGTACGAAATTTATATGCGAGTTGTTTGTATGCCAGGATGCCGACTCGGTTAACGAGCGTATGGGTGCCCGGCTCCGGCACTAGTCACGACCTACGGGGTTGGGTCGTGACAGAAGTGGTATCGCAGCGGTTCGTCCTCGGAATGTCTACGGACCGTGTCTAGTAGAGTCTTGTTTATCGGTGTGTTGTGCACCACATCTATAAGCAGGAAGCTACGGGGCATTTAGGATGTTATCTTTCCTTTCGATCTTAGATCGTGCGATAGAAGCGTGTTATCGGGATGACTCTTCTCGACGAAGTGTTATGTTTTCGGCGATGCCTTGTGCCCGAAAGGCAAGTCTACGGCGCGGTGACACCGGCGGGCCCGGATGGCTACTAGGGACCGTGCCCGTCGGCGGTGTGCCCCGACGGCCGGCCGGTTAACGCTGCCATTATCGGAGGGATTTGGAGCGACCACGGCTACGAGGACGAGGGAGCGGCCCCCGCCGGCCCACGAGGTTCGAGCGCCCGCGCCTCCGGCTCCTCAGCCGGGGGCGGAGGATGGGGCTATGCGAGAGGCGGTCCGGTTATTGACCCGGTTGGTCGCGGGCGAGCCCCGCGAGCTTGGGTAGGGGTGATCGACCGACGTGACGGTTCGAGGGCCGTGAGTTTCGACATGTAATCCGAGTTTTTCGGGTCGAAGCCCGCGAGGGACCCTCGTGAGTTTATCGGAGATGTTGCGTACATTACGATTGATTAAGGCGACCGAGGTCGAGTCTGTTGAGTTGGCATCATACCAGTTACGGGACGTAGCCGCAAATTGGTACGAGTCCTGGGTACTGTCTAGGGGCGCGGATGCTCCTCCAGCCGTATGGGACGAGTTTACTGAGGCCTTTTTGGCCCATTTTCTGCCTCCAGAGCTACGACGAGCCGAGTAGGATTCTCGCCTGCTTTGAAGCGAGAGAGGTCGAGTGTCCGAGAGATTTGGAGTTTGATTCGGCCGGATATGCGTCCGCTTATGTAGGCGTGACCCTAGTGACCGCATGCCGGTATGTGATGGGGCTAGACCGATATTTGGTCGACGGTTGTTTGGTGATGGCGGCCCGGCCGGTATGCATATTGCCCGTATACGAGCACACGCCCGGGGTATGGAGGACCGACACGGGGGCATCGGCGATAGGGATTATGACGAGGGGCCAGCCCAAGAGGGCCGATCCGCGGGATATTCGGGAGTCTCGGCGGGCGGCCTCGACGGCGGGCGGAGATATCCTCCCCGGCCCGGCGCGGGTACACCCCACGGTTCGCGATAGGAGGCCAGATAGTGCAGGATATTCGGGAGCGGGTCAGAGCTCCCGGGGCTTCGGGCCCACAGGTGGACCGAGGTTCCGGTCAGTTGAGGCCACCCATACCTCGGTGTTCTTATTGTGGGGGTAGCATCCGGGAGAGTGTTACCGCGCCACAGGTGCTTGTTTTACTTGTGGCGGCCGGGGGTCACCGTATGCGAGAGTGTCCATACGGGGGCGGTCCAGGTGGTGCGGCCCGACATCGAGTCGGGGCCGGATCGTCTTCTCCTTCCGTAGCTATGCGCCCGATGGGGCGGGGCACACCGACACCAGCCGGCCGTGGGAGAGGCCGTGACGTAGCCTCCAGTTCTGGCGGTCCATCGAACCGCCTATATGCGTTGACCCGTGGACAGGATCAGGAGGCGCCACCAGATGCGGGTACAGGTAATCTAGACCTTTTAATTGGTTATGCTGATTGATGTATGAACTGTTTGTGATAATTGTAAAAGAAACTCCCCCGAGTGTTTATAAGATCCCGTAAGGCTAATTTAACATTCGAGGACGAATGTTCTAAAGGGGGGGAGGATGTTATATCCCGTATTTCGTACATTGGGACAATCCGGTTTAACTATGATAAGTTAGGGACAAAACCATTCCGGGATGCAAAGTCGGGACTTTTGACCTTCGATTTTATTTTGAGACATAAGTTGTTCATGAATTTGTTGGCATGGAACATTTAGGAAAATTTGGGACCAAAAGTGGAATATTTGAAAGTTTGAAATTCATGAAAATTGGCCATGTTGGCCATGTGGCTTGAAATGGTCCCCACACTTTGTGGACAATTTTAATTGGTCCAACACATGTGTGTGGGCCATGGACACTTGTGCAATTTCAGTGGAAGCTTAAAAGATGATCACTAAGTCATCTCTCCTCATTTCTACACTTAGCAAAAAAAAAACAAGACCTTGGATGAAGAACAACCACACCTCTCGGCCAAGAAAAAAATTTCAAGTCAAAAATTAGCCATCCCAAAATTATTTCTTTGATGCAAATCCACTAATTGGAGGTCCCTAAGTAGCGTGGAAGTGTTGTTTGGGTCATCAACCATCCGTTTTCATCCTTGCAAACCCTAGCCTATTTGTGAAGTTGAAGAAGAAAGGTAAGATTTAATCATGTTTTATGTGTTATAAAGGTTGTATGCATGTTGTAGTATGTTAAAATGGATGAAAATCATGAGATATGGCATGTTGGAGTTGAGGTTGTGTGTGTAGTGTATGGCCGTGTGTGTGTGTTGTGTTATGTTGTGTTGAAACAATGAATTAAAGTCTAGTTAGCATGTTGTGAGTGTTGTAGAGTGAAGAAATGGATGAGAATCATCAATATGTATATATGTAGTGTTGGCCGAAAATGGGCCATATTATGTGACAAGGAATGGATTAATGTTAATTAGTATCTTGGTAGTTGTCGTTATGAATTCTATGTTGGAAATGAGAGTTTAATGACTCAAGATTGATGTTGTAATTGTATGGGCTGATTTGGAGAATCATGTGTATTTAATGTAATTTTTATATTTAAGAGAATGACATTGTTAGAATGTGGATTGTTGGTGCAAATCATGATTTGGAAGTGAGGGATGGATTATGTAGATGTGTTCTCGGGTTGGGGGCTATTTTCGGGTGAGTTGGAGTATTATTTGGGATGTTTGAAATGTTGTATGAATTGCTTAAAACGTCTTTGAATATTGTTGGTATGGGTTCGGGTTAGTATTTGAATGTATAAGCGTTGATGTTGGCTTGAATGTAAGCCGTTGAATTGAAAGTATTGAATGTTGTCGAATGATATAAAAGAGAGTTATTAATGCTATATTGCCTTTCGGATTGGTTATTGATGTTGCTAGGTTGGTTGTTGGTGTTGTTGTTGTTGATTTGGCCGAGTTAAATTCTCGGGGTTGGTGTATTTACAGGGGAAGTGCTGCCCAAATTTCTGTAGAATTTGATGTTTGTTTGGAAATGAATTCCTAAATACCTTTAGCTAACGTTCGGCATATTATGACGTATTTGTAGATCTTAGAGAACCCGAAGTTTGAGTTTGGACTAGCTTCGAGGGCGGATAAGGTATGTAAAGCTTACCTTCCTTCTTTTGGCATGTCTTAGATATGGCTAAGTTATGATATGTATGAGCTTCGGGGTAATTCCATTCTTAAAAATCCGAGCACGTTTATGAGTCGTACTTGCTTTTGATGTTGGCATCCTCATATGGCCAAGCTATGGTTTATATGTCTTTTGTATGACTAAGTTTCAAAAGTTGCATAAAAGTTTGATTTTTAAAAGAGTTTTGTTCCTAAATGATTCCGAAAACTACGAAAGTCCGTAACTTTCACAGATAGAACCGGATCGCTTCGATATGCTCAAAAATGATTCTATGACGTATGATGACTTAAATTTTTATGGGCGGGCCCGGCTTGAGTCGACACCCCTCCGTGGGCCCCGCGACTTTCCTTATGTACTTCTGACGATTTTTGGAAGGATATGATATGACTATTATTCCGATTTCAAGTACGATCATTTTACTTAGCTTTTGAGTTTGTAATAATGATTTGATAATATATGATAACCATGATTTTCATAGGCGGGCCCGGATTTTCATAATTCTAATGGCTTTTGAAAGAATTCAATATGACTATTTTTTCGACCCCCGAGTATGTTTATATACTTATCTGTTGAGTTTGAAATGAGGATTTTATGCATATGATTTTGATACGTGACCATGGTTACTGAAGTTCGGTTTGATATGTTCCCGAGTAATATTCGGAGGAAATTTGATTTGACTATTGTCTTGGTTGAAATAATAGTTCGCTTTGGTTATTCGGTTGAGTTTGTAATAAAGATTTGTATGCATATGGCTACTTACGATTCTGCGCGTGCGTTTTATTGTTACATCTTTCACCGGATCCCGGGCCGGTTGTTATCGTGCGCACTATTCTGAAGTATGATGTGTTTCCGAAGTATGATGTGACCGGTACGCCGAGCCCCTCTTGGCCGGGTACCGTGTATATATGTTATGATGTGTGACGGAGATGTTCGGAGATATAAAACCTTCTGAAGTATGATGTGTTGTGGCGTCCGGATAAGAGTGGCGACCACGTTCCGTCCGCCCGGGTCCCATTGCGGACCGTATGTGTTACACCCCGTATTTTACGTTGGAATATTCTAAGTTGGTTGCGGCAGTTATGGACAAGACTTTTAATTTCCGGTTTTGTTGATTTGTCTCAATACATGAGTCGCATATTCATCTTTTGTGGGTATGAAGTGTTAAGGGTGAGATTGGAATAAGAAAAAATTAGAAAATGAAAGTTGGAAAAATTTGGGACCAAAAAATGAATTATGGAAAGTTGGCCATTATTTGAAATGGCCATGAGGCGGCTGTGACTATGTGTGAGTGTGTGTGGGCCATAGGGCCATGTGGGTAAATTATATATATGTATAGAGATGACTAAGTAAGTCATCTTATTAATTTCACACCTAGAAATTTCTTGAAACATGGAGAAAAAGCAAGGAAAGCCATACGGCTATGGACCTGACCCGAACATGGCCTTTGAAAAATTGAAGGAGAAAAATTATTTTCTCTAGCTTGTGCACTAATTGGAAGGTCCTCGTTAGCGTGGAATGGTTGTTGGAGCGTGCAAAACATTCTTTCTTGCAACCATACCTTTGGCCGTGGGAAAAGGTGGAGAAAGAGGTAAGGTTCAATCTCATTTTTCTTATGTTGTGGATGGTTTGTAGGTGTTGTGAAGTGTGGAAATGAATTAAAATCATGAAAATATGGATGTTAAAGTTGAGTTGTGAAAGTTGAAGGTTGGCCGTGTGTTGTGTGTGTTGTGTGATGATAGTGATTTAATTGTATTCAACATGTTTGTGTGTTGTTGTGAGGTGTAGAAAATGAATAAACTTCATGGAAATATGGATGTTGAAGTCAAGCCTTGGATATTGATGTTGGCCGTGCGTATTGTATTGTATGTCTAAGAGTGATGAATCAATTTTTAATTTGCATGTGGGTTGTTGTAGTGTGTTGGAATGAATGGAAATCATGAAACTTTGAATGTTGGTGTTTGGCCGTGGTGTTGTGTGTGTGCAGCCGTGGGAGGGGCTGTTTTGGAGAAAGTATGATGAACAAATCTTATGTAACGTTTGGTCGTTGTTTCTTGTGGATTATGTGATGAAAAATAATGGTATAATGACTTATGTCGAAGTTGTAGTGTTGCGGGCTGTTTTGGAAGTCAATATGGTTCTATTATGTCTTCTTATAGTTATGAAGGTAATGTGGTAATGTATGGAACCGTTGACGTAGTTTGTGAAATTGAAAGAAAGAAACGCATTATTGTCGTATTCATTAAGTTGGAAGGTTTCGGGTTTCATAGCATATTGTTTGAATTGTCTTGAATACTTTGTGGATTGTCCGGAATGTTCTTAAATCTTGTTTGGATGGTTGTTGGTTTGGTTGTTGTTGTTGATATTAGCCGAGTTGAATTCTCGGGGTTGGTGAATATATAGGGGAAATCTGCCCAATTTTTGGTAGAAAAAGCAATGGTTTGGAATTGGATCCTTTAGCTACTTGGACTAATGTTCGATGCCTATTGATGTTGTTGTAGATTTTTGAGAAGACGAACTTACGTTTGGATTAGCTTAGGAAGCAAGCCAGGTATGTGAAGCCTACCCTTCTTTTCTTTTGGCATGTCTTAGACGGAACTAAGGTATGACATGATATGTGCCTCGGGGTAATTCCATTCGTAAATTTCAAGTAGGTTTGTGAATCGTATTTGTTTGTGCTGTAGGCATCCTTAGTATGGTCAGGCTGTGGTTTGTATGTTCTTGATGTGGTTGAGTTTGAAAAATTGTGTAAGCGATTCGTATAAGTTCCTTGATGTTCGTATCTTTAACGCGGTTGAGTTATGACCCTTATGTCTTTTGTAGGATTAAACTTTTAAGGTTTCAAAAGAGTTCTATTTTCAAAAGAATTTTGTTTTCAAAAGAGACTTGTTCCTAAACGACTTCGAAACTACGAACGTCCGTAACTTTTGCATACGACCTCGAAACGCCCCAAAACATAATATGTAAGTTCATAAGACATCACTCTCCCCTACCCCTCGTAGTCGGGCTCGGACGGGGTCGGCACCCGTCCGTGGGGCCCGCGGCCTTTCTATGCTACCTTTATGGATTTTTCGGAAAATTTAATATTTTCTTCATTATGACTATTTATTTATGTATTTGTCGAGTTGGAAATAAGGATTTTATGCCCATGATTTTGATACATAATTGGGGTTTCTAAAATTCGGTTTGACATGTTCCCGAGCGAAATTCGGAAGAAAACTTGATTTGACTATGGTTTTGGATTTTCAAAAAAAAAGGGTTCGTTTTGATCATTCGGTTGAGTCTGTGATGATGTCTGAGATGCGTGTGGTTACTTACGATCTGCTCGTGCGTTCTGTGTTACCTCTTTCACCGGATCCGGCCGGTATATGATCGTGCGCACTATGATATACTCTCTTGTTATCGTGTTACGGTTCCCGAGACCTCGCCATAGGGCCGGGTTCCGTTTATGGAGTTATCTTGTGATATGGCTTCCGATGTGTTGTGACGATGTGTTGTGTTCGGGGATACGGAGATTTGAAATCTTTTGGTGTTATCCGTGTTGTGGCGCCGGATAGGGGGTGGCGACCACGTTTCGTCCTACGGTCCTATGGGCCGCATTTGGTATGTGATAATGTATGATGCTATGATGAGTTTGTTCACCGATGGTGGGGCAAATCCGATGATGAGGTAAAATTCCACATTGGACTAGACAAATCCCACATCGGTTAATGTTATTTCGTATGACAGATTATGATGTGTTCGGTATGAGTATGTTTAATTTGTATGTGTCGGATGTAAGTGCTTGGGTTGTTACAACTTCACTTTTTTGTATTTCCCACTTCGGTTAAGACCTCGTTTGATGTATGCTATGCTTTACATGCTCGGTACATATTTAAATCGACCCATTTCTTCGGGGTCGCGTTTCATGCCACGCGGTACCCGCGGATGAGTCGGTGATGTTAGCGAAGATGATCCAATTCGGATTGCGAGCTCCATTTCCTCGCAGTCTTTGCCGAGTCGAGTGCTTTGTATGGTGTTCGAAGTTATGATAGAGACTTTGCGAACGAGTTGTCGAGTGTATGATATGTCGGAATTCTGTTTGTAGCGGCTATGTAAGCCGGTGTGTTTGGGCATTATGCTACCGATGTGTTGGGCAAGCGGCTATAGAAGCCGAAGTTACGTTATGCCTTACATTACGGTTTTCATACGATTGCGCATTTTATTTGGTTTGAAAAAAAAAAAAACGAAAGGCATGTTTGTTTTCCGAAAATTTTTCATATCGTGTGTATGTTATGTTTGTGTGGACGGTGTGGTCATGAGTGTTACGTTAGTCGGCGGGTTCGCTCGGCCCTAGGTAAGGGTCGGTGCCCATCATACCCTATCGGAAATTGGGGTGTGACGTTATGTGATATGTGATATGATGTTTGATGATATGATAATCCGATACGATATGATATATGATGGCGTGATGTGATGTATGATTATTATATTATATATGGATCGGGCCGTACGTTCCTCGGCATTATTATATTATATATGGATCGGGCCGTACGTTCCTCGGCACTATTATTTTATTTATGGATCGGGCCGTACGTTCCTCGGCATTCGGTTAACGTCAGTTTATATGATATGTTCTATTTCCTGTAGATGTGAGACAAAAATGTTTTTCAAAATAAAGCCAAGCGTTTTGGCATTCTGATGGTTATATTTGTCTTCTGCACTGCTTATGTAAGAATTGTATTTCGGATATAAGTACTTTGGTATTTGGGTTATTATGCTCACGTTCTGTACTTCTGACTTCGATTATGACATCGTTTGCTGTACTTCCTACTTTGCATACTCAGTACATATTTCGTCGACCCCCTCTTTCGGACCCATTGCGTTTCATGCCCGCGAGTACGGATACGCGTTTTGGTGATCCACCGGCGTAGGATTTTTCTATACAATGTGTTCGCAGTGCTCCCTTTGTTCGGGAGCCAATATTTTGGGTATATCCTCTTCCGATGTATCCGATTATGTTTATTAAAAAGGTACGGTGGGGCCCTGTCCCGTCATCTGATTCTGTTGTTCTGTATTAGAGGTCTGTAGACATAGATGTGGGTTATGTACCGTTTTGTTCGGATGCATGAGTAAGTTGTGTTTGGGCGGCCCATCCGCCGTGGCAGCCTTGTCGGCTGCGTGTATGTATGCTTTGCTACGTTATGTATATTATGATAGCCTTGCCGGCCTCGTGCGTATATGTTTGTATGCGTCGGTTTGGGGCCACGTACGTCGATTTATGTATAGTCGTTTGTATGCCGAATTTGGTTAATGAGCGCGTATGGGTGCCGGCTCGGACACTAGTCACGGCCTACGGGGTTGGGTCGTGACAGTTCTCATAATAGTCATCATAGAAAATATTCTCAATCTTTGGCATCATTGTCATCATGATAAAAACATGTCCGTCGTTGTAGTCATAAAAGCTTAATTACAAAATCATAAACCTTTGTTTTGGAAAAATACGGACATTTTGGAAAACATTTACGGCTTTATCAGGAAGGGAATCATGCCTTGGAATCATAGACTTTTAACTTTTGATAACAAGGAAGATATGGAAACATTTATGAAATCATAACATAGGAATCATGCCTTTGAAGGAAAGGGACGAGCCTTAACATACCTTTTTGGTCACCTTAACTTTAACTATGTTATATCCCGTATTTTGTGCGTTGGAATATTTTAAGTTGGTTGCGACAAGTTATGGACAAGACTTTTAATCTCCGATTTTGTTGATTTTGTGTTAATGCACAAGTTGCATATGTCACGACCCAACCCCGTAAGCCGTGACTAGTGCCGAGAGAGCACTCACACGTGCCTCATTAACGGCATTCGGCATATATAACGACTCATACATTCATAAAACCAAACGTGGCTCCAAACCGACGCATACAAACCAATATCGCACGAGAATACAAGGCTATCATAATATACATACATATCAAAGCATACATACACGCGGGCCGATAAGGCTGCCACGGCGGATGGGCCGAACACAGCCACACAACGCGCGTCCGAACAAAACCGTACATAACCCACATCTATGTCTCACGGACCTTGCATGTAACAACAGAATCACATGATCGGACGGGCCCCGCGTATCTCTGAATAAACATAAACATATACACGGAAGTGTATATATACCAAAATGTAGGCTACTCGGAACAAAGGGAGCACTCCGAATGTAGAACGGGAAATCCTACGCCGGCGGATCACCAAAATGAGTATCCGTACTGCCGGTGTATGAAACGCAGCCCGAAGATGGGGGTCGCACGCAAAATGTACCGAGTATGCAAGCGAAGTATTAAAAACGAAGTCATAACCAAAGTAAAGTGTACCGAACGCGAGCATAATAATCCGAATACCAACGTTTATCGACATCCATCATACATAAAGTTTTAAGACAATTAGGATAATCAGAATGCCAAAATGCTTCGCTTTCCTTTAAAAAAACATTTATGTCTCATATATACGGAAAATCAAACATATCATATGAGCTGACATTAACCGACTGATCATAATCCAGACTGTCAAAATCACATATACACATACCGCGGTGAAAGTACCCGGCTGCCAATGTCACATATACACATACCGCGGTCTGTGTACCCGGCGGCCAATATCACATATACATATACCGCGGCCAAGAACCCAACGGCAATATCACATATACACACACCGCGGTCAGGCAAATGTCAACATCACATAGTGCGCACAATATCACAAACGGCCCGGGACTCGGCGAAAGAAGTAATAACGAGAATGCTTTAAATTTGCTCGGAATCATAAGTAACCAAATACAGTTTAAAAAATTTTCAAAGACTTAATAGGTTAATCGAAACGAGCCCTCACTTATGAGCCAAAACCAGTAGTCAAATCAGATTTTTCTTCTGAATATCGCTCGGGAACATATCAAATCGAACTTCGGAAACCAAGGTTACGTATCAAAATCATATGCCTAGGAATCATTATGTCGGACCCAACAGACAGATATATAATCATACTCAGGGGTCGGAAGGGTAGTCATTTTGAATTCTTTCAAAAGCCATCTGAATTATACAGAAGAAGATCGCGGGACCCACGGACGAGTGTCAACCCAATCCGGACCCGCCTACGAAAATCATGGTCATCATACGTTATCGAATCACTATTACAAACTCAAAAGATAGGTAAACTGATCGTACTTGAAATTGGAACAATAGTTACATCATATCCTTTCAAAAATCGTCAGAAGTACATAAGGAAAGTCGCGGGACCCACGAACGGGTGTCGACCTGAGCCGGGCCCGCCTATGGAAACATAGTCATCATACATCATGGAATCATTTTTGAGCATATCGAAGCGATCCGGTTCGTCTCGTGAAAGTTACGGACTTTCGTAGTTTTCGGAATCATTTAGGAACAAAATTCTTTTAAAAACCAAACTTTTGTGCAACTTTTGAAACTTAGTCATACAAAAGACATAAGGGATAATATTTCATCTTATCAAGCATACGAAGACCAAGAAACAAATAAGAATCACAGACATGGTCGGACCGCGAGAGTAGAATTTCCTCGAGGCTCGTGTCATAGCCTATTTACGATTAAGGCATGCCAAAAGAAGAAAGGGCCAAGCTTTACATACCTCGATCGCTCTCAACGCAAATCCAAACTCAAGCTAATTTCGACCTACGTCTTGGGCTGCCTAAGGTCTACAAACAAGTCATAATATGCCAAACATTAGATATAGACATTTGGGCATTTAATTCCAAATTAGCCCTTAATTCTACAGAAAATTGGGCAGCATTTCCCCTGTAAATAAACCAACCCCGAGAATTTAACTCGGCCAAATCAACAACAACCAACCTAGCAACATCAATAACCAATCTGAAAGGCAATATAGCATTAATAACTCTCTTTTACATCATTCAACAACTTTCAATATATTCAATTCAACGGCTTACCTTTAAGCCAGCATCAGCGCTTATACATTCAAATACCAATCCGAATCCATACTAACAACATTTAAGAACATCTCAAACAATTCATACAATATTTCCAATAATCCAACAAGGCTCCAATTTGCCCAAAAACTGTCCCCAAACCCGAGAACCTCCAATTCAGCCCACAACACTTACGATACCAATTTGAGTCATTAAACTATTATCGTCGATATAGAATTCATAACGACAACATTCAAAATACTAATTAACAATAATCCATTCCTTGTCACATAAAGAGCCTACATTCGGCCAACATCTCCTACAAACATAAATAGATGATTCTCATTCATTTCTCCACTCTACAACAATCACAACATGCTAACTAGACTTTAATTCATTGCTTCAATACAACACAACACACACACCTCACACGGCTATGCACTACACACACAACCTTCACTCCAACATACCATATTTCATGATTTTCATCCATTTTAACAAACTACAACATGCATACAACCTTTATAACACATAAAATATGATTAATTCTTACCTTTCTTCTTCCACTTCACAAATAGGCTAGGGTTTGCAAGGACGAAAATGGATAGTTGGATGACCCGAATAACACCTCCACGTTACTTAGGGACCTCAAATTAGTGGATTTTCATCAACGAAATAATTTTTGAATGGTTAAAATTGGACCTCAAATTTTGGGGGTTTGGCCGAGAGCCTCCCTCTCTTGTTCTTCAACTTCTATTTTTTTTCTAAGTGTTGGGAATGAATAAAGATGACTACTTGATCATCTTTTAAGCTCTCTCATGAATTATACATGTGTCCATGGCCCACACATGTGTTGGACCAATTAAAATTGGCCACAAAATGTGTGGGACCATCCAACAAGCCACACGGCCAAGGGCCAATTTTTGCATGATTTTCAACTTTCCAATACTACAATTTTGGTCCCAAATTTTTCTAATTGTTCCATACCAACAAATTCATGAACAACTTAGGTCTTAAAACGAAATCGAAAGTCAAAAGTCCCAACTTTATATCCCGGAATGGTCTTGCCCCTAACTTTTCATGGTTAACCCGGATTGTCCCAATGTACGAAAATGCGGGATATAACGGCATATTCATCTTTTCATTGGCATGGAGTGTTAAGGGTAAATTGGAAATAAGGAAAATTTTGGGGTTAAAAGTGAATTATGGAAAGTTAAGCATTTCATGGAAATTAAGGGCTAGAAGTGAAATTTTAGAAACTAAATATTTCACGAAAATGGCCATATATGTGGCCATGTGTGTGGTGTGGGCCATATTTCACATGTGTTAATTATATAAGTGGCAAAAGATGACTAATTAAGTCATCTTCATCATTTAGCACCCTAGAAAATTCAAGAAGCATGGAGAAAGAACAAGAGGCCATTCGGCCATGACCAAGAAAAATTGGAGTCCAAAAATTGACAATCATATTGTTGCTTCATAATTTAAACTCACGTTGATGCATTATATTTCGTATTTTTGTACGTCGGATTATTCGCAAGCCGAGGTGGGGTCCACACACCGAGATTTTTTGGGACATGCGACAATTCATATGAGTCACATATGAGAAGTTAAACATAACTCAAGAAGGACCCTTGAGCCAAATCAAAGTGGAAGTCCCTCCAAACAATATTTTTAAGTAATGCTGGGTGATCCGACTTCGAGGGTTAAACGGTATTAT